>NC_044550.1:147416430-147622937 GCF_007565055.1 Rhinopithecus roxellana
TATATTATATATATATATAATTATATAATAATCATTATATTATAATTATATATATATATATGTATTTAGATATATATCTGTATATATAATACATTATATATAATATATAACATATGTGTGCATACATATACAATTATATTAATACATGCATATGTTAAATATGACTATAGAAATCCTTCTTAACACCTGGAATGCTTTTTAGACATAAAGTAATCTGAAAGCTAATAAAGCTTAAGCTTCAGGATCTCTCATTTGTGAGAAACACTTCTGTAAATTATTTCTTTGTAAGTAAATTTTCAAATTATCTAGATTTAAGTGTACCATTTATTTTATACCAGGATCCTGACTGATACTATATTTTCAGAGTTCATAATTTGTAATCTCTTTCTCTCAGGTTTATCTCTAAATGAGTTTACCTAGTTTAATCTGAACAGCCATTGCTTTCAATTCAGCTTCAGTTTATAATATTATAACTTTTCAGATATGTTCTATAATTTGAAACAAGCAACGTTTTTATGCCTATTATGTTTGAAACTTGTGACAATTTTGCTCATCTAGTCTTATTAGAGACATTAAGTGGATTATTTTTAAGCAATTATTCTATAATTCTGTGAACATTTCAATAAAAAGTGCTGATGACTAAGCTCGGAATCAAACAAACATGGTAGTATCATCATGTTGACTAATTAACAGTAAAATACAACCAGTAGAGGGTGCTGCACACATCACAGTACAATATATTTCAAGTGGTCCATAAATATAGCAGTAATAGAGAGTGAATTATAGAAACCAAGTAGTTAAGTATGGATGTGGTGAGAGATCCATGAGGGAAGTTTGTGGCTCCAGAGCTAGACTATTCCTACACTGAACAAGTAATCAATTAGAAATTGATAATTGCTGAGTCAGATAAAGTCGAATGCATATGCAGAGCCTACTACATGAAGCATTTAAAAGACATGAGGCAAATATAAAAATAGAGCTCCTGCCCTGAGGATTTTAAATCTAGTTAAGATGAAAGATATTTAAACCGATGGAATATGAATTACAGTATATAAGCAAGGCTATTATATTGTGAATAGATGTTAATCATGTCAGTTAAATGAATGTAAGAAATATAAAAGCAGACTCAAGGAATTATAGAAAAATAAATGAGAATAAAAATGAGAGAAAAAAATGAGCTTTTCGTAGTGTAAGGAAAAGTTAAGAATAAAATATGGATTTGTAAGTAAATAAACATTTTGTTCTTAACTTGCTTTACTGATTCCTTAAATTAATTGTTTAAGTAGATTAAAGGAACACTTTTAAAGTTAAACAATGGCAAGAGATGCTAGGAATAATAAAAACAGAAAATTTAATGTTTCTTTTTCTTTTTTTTTTTTGATAGACGGAGTCTCGCTCTGTCACATAGGCTGTAGTGCAGTGGCGTGATCTCGGCTCACTGCAAGCTCCCCTCCCGGGTTCACTCCATTCTCCTGCCTCAGCCTCCCCAGTAGGTGCGACTACAAGCGCCTGCCACCACGCCCAGCTAATTTTTGTATTTTTAGTAGAGACGGGGTTTCACACCGTTTTAGCCAGGATGGTCTCGATCTCCTGACCTCGTGATCCATCAGCCTCAGCCTCCCAAAGTGCTGGGATTACAGGCGTGAGCCACCGCGCCTGGCCAATGTTTATTTTTCTAAAAGTCTCTTATCTAGAATTTAATCTTAGGAGTTATTTTTTATTTACAAGTTTGTGAGCTAAATTTTTCTAACTTCTTTGCAGCACATAAATCATAACTTTTTGGGATTTTGTTTTGAAAATATCCTAGCAATATACTTACTTTATAAATTTGTTTATTTGAAAAATTTCATCCCCTGAAATCCAGATAATTTCCTTTGCATAGTTTTTACCATTATTCAAGTTAAAACTAGATAGGTTTAAATATCATTTAATTTAAAAATTTAAGTAAGAATAGAGTACATGTGTGATTGTTTATATTGAAGATTATACTTTTACTACAAAACTGTAATTATATCAGCAATGAAATTCCATGCTGTGCACAAAATTAGCTTTTATCACAAAGTTATCATTTAATGTATGTCCAACACCAGAAATTCTGAAGGCGTGAAAAGAAATATACATTTCTGACAGGTAATAGAGCACGAGATTAATTTGGGAGGGTACAAATATTCAAACCATAGCTGATACCATAGACCCACTAGACTCATTTCTCCCTGGTCCGCCCTGTTAAGTACAGCTATATGTCCTAAACATAGTGGTGTCGGCAGACAAAAGGGAACTATGAAAGGTGAAAAGAGGGAGGCAAACTGGATTGGGACTTCATGTCTGAAGGAAAAACACAACAACAGAGTGTCATGGGTCCCCCACTCTAAAGAAGGAGGTAACCATCTATAGTCAACATTTTCAGAACCCTGTTCTAACATGAGAAGTTAGCAGATATGACAGGGGATAAAATGAATGAATGTGAGGATGGGTCAATAACGTTACCCACTCTGAGCGATGATGTGGTAGGTAGAATGGGAGTGGATTTAAGGAGGTACCTATATTAAGCAGCATGTAAGTGTGGGAGACAGACTAATGGTCCCCAAAGGACATCCACGTTTTAATACCCGGAATTTGTGAATATTTTACCTTTCAGGGAAAAGAGATTTTGTGGATATGATTAAGTTAAAGATTTGAGATGGAGGGATTATTTTAGATTGTCTAAGGTGTGCCCTATGTCACAAGAGTCCTCATAACAGAGAGTTAAGAGAGTCTGAGACAAACAAGAAAAAGTGACAATAGGAATAGATATCATAGTGGTGTGACTGCTGACTTTGAATATAAATGATGGAGCTGCAAGCCAAGAAATAGAGTTGGCCTCTAGAAGCGAATGAATTCTCTCTTACATTCTCCAGAAGGTGTACAATTCTGCCAGCATCTTGATTTTAGTCCAGCGAGAATTCTGTAAGGTAACACATTTGCATCACTGTACTCTAAAGTTTGTAGTAGTCAGAATAATGTCTCCTCAGAGTAGCGATTTGGTACACCAGTACTAAAAAAAAATATATAAATTTTGGAAACTGAAATTAAGATGCTGCTCTAATATGTATCTAAAATGTGGAAGTCATTATGGATAGAGCCAAAAGTGATTTTGAGAAGCCTAATAGAAAAAGCTTAGATTGCCTTGATCAAATTATCAGAGGGGTAAATGGTTCTTAATTACTTTACTTGAAAGAACTCAGAAGGAGGAGAGGGGGAGTGGGAAAGAGAAAACATACATCGTCATGGGAAATACCAAAATCATCAGGAACAGATTGTGGTAGAAACATGGTTGTTAAAGGCGCTACCAGTGAGGGTTCAGAATGAAGTAAGAAACATGTTACTGGAAACTCAAGGAAAGGAGGTCTTTGATACACAGCAGTGAAAAGTTTAGCTGAATTGTGCCCTTTAGTTATTTGGAAAGCAAAATTTATTTAACACCAACTTGAATATTTAGCTCAGGAGGCTTCCAAGCAAAGTTTTGAAGGCTTGGCCTGATGTCTTCTTCCTGCTTATGGCAAAACAGAAAACAAAGAAGATAAATTGAGAAAGAAAACCTTAAGCAAAGAGGATCAAGTATTTCATTATTTGAGAAATTTTCAGCCTATCTAAGCAGCAAAAGATGCTAAAATTGAGAGATTCACTAAAAAACATGCCCTGGAGAAAAAGCAAAGGGTGTGGCTCCCCCCCCACCCACATCTTTTTTTTTTTTTTTTTTTTTTAGCTCTTTCTAGTACTTTGGAAAAATCAAAAGTTCAAAGTATTCCTCACACAAACATCTCTTTGAAGAGATTAGGCATGTGACTCCTGAACCTTTTTAGCAATCTCAGCAGAGGCCAGAATAAAGATGGGATTATACAGGAAAGATCTGTGTAGGACCACTCTCTTCTCTAATTGACTGAATCTCTGTGACATGCATGAGAGAGCCGCAAGGGCTTTGAGTTACTATGCAAGCGGAAACACTGTCAGCTTGGACTGAAAGAGACCAAAAAAAAAAAAAAAAAAAAAAAGGACCAAATAATATAGGCAGGAAAGAGCTTGACAAAACTAATCACCTACAAATGTGCTACCTTTCATTAAAAGGAAAGGAGACAGGTAGGGTGTGGTGGCTCACACGTGTAATCCCAGCACTTTGGGAGGCTAAGGCAGGTGGATTATCTAAGATCAGGAGTTCAAGACCAGCCTGACCAACATGGAGAAACCTCTCTAATAAAAATATAAAAACTAGCCAGGCGTGGTGGTGCCTGCCTGTAATCCCAGTTACTTGGGAGGCTGAGGCGGGAGTATCTCTTGAACCTGGGAGACGGAGGTTGTGGTGAGCTGAGATTGTGCCATTGCACTCCAGCCTGGGCAAGAAGAGCGAAACTTTGGGAAAAAGAAGAAGAAAGAAGAAAGGAAAGAAAGAAAGAGAGAGAGAGGAAGGAAGAAAGGAAGGAAGGAAGGAAGGAAGGAAGGAAGGAAGGAAGGAAGGAAGGAAGGAAGGAAGGAAGGAAGGAAGGAAGGAAGGAAGGAGAGAGACAGAAAATGAAGCCGAAAGCTATGGAAGATTACCTCCAGACTTATAGGAATTTGCCACTTTTGATTTCAAAATTGCTGGATACTGGTGATTTTTTTTCTTCCATTTTCTTCCTTTTGAAATAGAAATTCCCATAACTGGTATCCTGTGCCTGGCTCACAATTGTATTTTGGGAGAAAACACCAACATTTTTCTAGTTTCAAAAACTTACACTTAGAAAAAAATTTTGTCTCATGATGCATTATACTGAATCTTATTTATAACTGATTTAGAGTATGAGATTTGGGAATTTTGAACTGATGATATTTACATGAGATCTTTGGACTTTGATGCTGTAATGGGTCAAACCTTTTGGGAATGTTGGAACTGGGTTGTGTGAAAGCATTTTGCATGTGGGACAAATAAAAACATTTAGTGGCCAGTGGGTGGACATTAATAGACAGAATAATGGTCCTTCATTCATGTCCCAATCTTTGGAACCTGTGAATATGTAAATTTACATTGCAAAAGGGACTGTGCACAAGTGATCAAATTATGGGTCTTAAAATGGAGAGATTATACTAGATTATCTGGGTGTACTCAATATAATCACAAAAGTCCTTATAAAGGAAAAAAGGAGGCAAGAGATTCAGGATCAGAGGAGATATGATGGAGAGAAAAAGTATTTCTCCCTAGAGCTTCCAGAAGAAACTTAATCCTGCCAAAACCTTGATGTTAGCCAAGTGATATTTGACCTCCAAAACATAAGAGAATAAAACTGTGTTGTTTTATTCTACGAAATTTGTGGAGATTTGTTACTACAGCAATAAGAAAATAGTGCAAACAGATAAAAATGAACACAACCTCAGGGACCTGTGGGACAATGACAAAAGGACCCACATTTATATTATCAGAGTTCCTGAGGAGTGGAGGAAAAAGATGAGTTAGAAACGTATTTGGAGTAATAATGGCTGAAAACTTCCAAAATTTGGTAGAAGACATGTAGCAACAGAGTCAAGAAGCTGTGTGACCCTCAAATACATTTATGTCAATATAATATTATAATTAAACTTCTGAAAAGTAAAAACAAAGAAAAAAGTCTTGAAATTATTGAGAGCAATGATACATTACTTATAGGAAACAAAAAATCTATTAATTTTGAATTATCTAAATGGTAAACAGTAGGAATAAAAGGGAAAATATATTGGATACAAGAAAACTAAAATAATTTCTTGCCATAAGACTTACTATTAAAGACTGGCCAAAGAAATTTCTTTAAAAAAAGAATGATAAAATAAGGAAATTTGAGAGTAAGACAGATCAGTGGAAAGTGGAGAAATATTAATATATAAAATAAATTTATTTTATGAGTTTTATAAATCATACCTAATCAAAATCTAATCATATGTAAACAAATTACAATACCATCTGATACTCAAGGTAATGGTATTTAAAAGTGGGAAAGGTAAAGAAATCTAAAGGGAAGTAAGCATTTCCCACTCCACTTGAACAAATAAAATGCTGATACCAGTAAACTCTGATAATTCACACATATACATTGCAGTACTCAGAGCAATCACATTCAAATATAGTATAACAAAATCAAGAAAGGATCCTGGAAAATGTTTAGGTAATCTACACAATGGGGGAAAAAAAAAAAAAAAGAATAGGAACCAGAGAAAACAAATAATGCAAAGTAACAAAATCAAGTTCTAATATATCACTAATTGCCTTAAGTATAAATGACCTGAATATGCCACATGACAGAGATTGACAGAGTGGATTAAAAAAAAAAAAAAGGAAGAAGAAGAAGAAGGACATGATGTATCCATTTACCATCTACAAGAAACTGCCTTCAAATTCAATTACGTGGGTTTAAAATTAAAGGGTGGAAATCATATACTAGCCAAACACTAATTTACAAAAAGCAGAAGAGGCTATGTTAATAAATTAGTACAGCCATTATGGAAAAAAAAAATTGACAGTTTCTTAAAAACACTAAATATGCAATGACCATACTACCCAGTAATTACACACTTGGCCATTTATCCCAGAAAAATGATAATTTATGTTCACACAAAAATCTGTGCACAAATATCCATAGCTTTTTTCATAATAGTTAAAAAAAACCAAAACAACCAAAATACTTTAATTAGTAAATATAATTAAGTGGAAAAAAGTTAACTTAAAAAGGCTGCATATTGTATTATTTTATTTATATAACATTTTTGAAATGGAAAAATATATATAGAAATGGAGAACTATGAGCTAGAGGTTTCCCAGTTGTAAGAAGGAGAAAGGGAAAGCAAAAGAGAAGTGGATATGATTATAAAAGGGCAATGCAAGGCATCTCTGTGGAGATAATAGTGCTTTGTACTTTGATTTCATGGTGAATATATGAACCTACACATGAGATAAATTTGCATAAACACATAAATGATTAAAAGTAAAACTGGAGAGGGTTGAGTAAGATGTGCATTCTGACATTGTTAATATCCTAGTTATGATACTGCACTATAGTTTTTCAAGATGTTACACTTGCGAGAAACTGAAGTCTAAACAAGGGTCACCTGTATTATTTGTAAAACCTGCACGTGAGTCTACAACTTTACAAATAAATGATGTAATTAAAATTAAGTGGGCATATGTGTATATTTTTAAAATTCTCCCATTTGCCTTATTGATTCATGTGTTATTTAAAATTCTGATGTTTAATTTCAAAACAATTGAAAGTTTTGTAGGTAGTTTAATATCATTGATTTCTAGCATATTTTATGTTATTTCAGTCTTTTTAAATATGTTGAGATTTGTTTTATGGTCCAGTTTTGCTTTTTTATGGCAGGAGGACCAATCCTTCCCATAATTTGAGCTAATATGTTGTTATTCAAGAGTTCTCTTTATAAGTACGTAATTTCAGAAGTCTTTTTCAGAATTTCTAATCAACTAAACTGTCATAAGTAAGAGTCAGTACACTGCAATAAGTGATTGGATATAAATCCTGGTTTATCATTTTTTAGGTGTATAGATTTAGCTTATGATTTTAAGGTGCTATATTTTTTCTAGTGAAAAATATATCACTACATTTACAACATGAAGAACATGATTTTGAAATATATAAAACAGTTACACTAAGCATGTAGTGTTCCTAAAGATGTTCCTAAACAAACAGCTAAATGAGTCTCTTTTGAGGTATTAATTTCATCTCACAAAGCATTAATTTGGCACATTGGGATACTAGATGCAAGATTCTATGCACTTCTTTTGTGATCTGCGTTTTGAAATATCTTGCTTTTCTAAAATTCTATTCTGATTTGTTTAAGCCATAACTCTAATGTGTGTTTCTTATTATATGTCTGTCTTCATTTTCATTTATGTTGCGGAAGGCTGACAGATTTCTTTGCACGCATCGATATATCTCATTACTACTAGCATTACTGCTGCTTATCCATGTTGCTCCAGTACTCATTGCTGTTGCACTTTTCTCATCTGCTTCCTTCTTCCTTCTGCTAGTACTGCTGATTCTCCCTGTCTTACCAATGAGTTACATCTTCAAGGTGCTGGCATATTTCACATGACTCTACCTTATTCAAGACTTTTCCATTTTATAAATTTTGATCAGCCCTACTTAACTTCATAGTGGGCAGACTTTTTTTTTTTTTTTTTTTTTTTGAGACGGAGTCTCGCTCTGTCGCCCAGGCTGGACTGCGGTGGCCGGATCTCAGCTCACTACAAGCTCCGCCTCCCGGGTTTACACCATTCTCCTGCCTCAGCCTCCGGAGTAGCTGGGACTACAGGCGCCCGCCACCTCGCCCGGCTAGTTTTTTGTATTTTTAGTAGAGACGGGGTTTCACCGTGTTAGCCAGGATGGTCTCGATCTCCTGACCTCGTGATCCGCCCGTCTCGGCCTCCCAAAGTGCTGGGATTACAGGCTTGAGCCACCGCGCCCGGCCGTGGGCAGGCTTTAACTGGCTCTTACAAAATGTCTGTCTTTCAGATGAGAAACACAGGTTCCCAGACAGCACTGCCAAAAAATCAACCAGAAGTCAAATGTAATTATATTTATTATTTCAAATTTTTTATTATAAACATTTTTAAAAACACAAGTAGCAGAGAATAATGTAGTTAAATTCACATAACCTTCACCCAGCCTCAACAAATTTAAACAACCGACCAATTTTGTTTTATCTATCATCTACATGCACCAAATTATCCTTGTTTCCTATTCAATTTGTTTAAAACAAATTCTAGCCACTATATCATTTTACCCATAATACTTTAGTATGAGAACTATTAAAGAAAAAACTTTTACTTAATATAACCCTATTTGGATTAAAACAATTTACAATAATCCTTGAATATTATAAATATAATAAATATTTATTATATCATCCCTGATTATAAAAGAGTAAGCTATAACCAAGGGAAGCATATATTATCATTTTTAATCTTAAAACTTGTACTAACCTATTCTAATACATTTTATACACATTTACTGTATTCAATTTCAAATCATGGAATTAGTATTAAAACCCACCAAATATATTACAGACACATATTCAAGTTTCGTAAAAGATTTCACATCACTATTTTCATTTTGTGAGGTGAGTTATATATAACTAAGAAAAATTTAAAGTCAATCTAATTTTATCTAGGCTTGCATTCATATTCATCTTTCACTCTTAACACCACTTGGTAGCAAGGTCTTTAAAACGTGTATTTCCCTAGTATCTTAGTAAAGGATATGTGATTTGTTTCATTTTGCAGATGAAGAAACTGAGGCTCAGGAAATATTTGATATAAGTCATAAATGGAAAAGCCAGCTTTTATGTCCCGATATCTTTTCAGCCCATTATGATGACTTTTTCCTGTGTAATTGTGATGGTAATATTGAATCGCATTGTTTCTTCTACACCAGCCATGGTACCAAATGTCACCAGAGAGAATTTAGAGATGGTCATAATTTCAAAGATAGAAACTCTGAAGTAAAAGCAAAATTCTTCATCTCATTTTACCTTCCAGTATTTTTTCCTTAAAAATATTCAATAGAGACGTTAGTCTATCACCCAAAACTCCTTGATTCCACCTAAACTCTACTAATGACAACAGTGATCAGTGCATACTTTTCCTCACAATGAGGTGTTTAAATTGATTTTAGAATTAACTCTGATGCATATCCAAGGAGTTCCAAAATCTTCTCAATTATATCTTTTCTACATCTTATGAATACATCCCCCACTTCAGTGAAGTTTTTAAAAAACGACTCTATGCAAAGGAAAACTATATACGCTATGTGGTACATAAAAATGATTATTTTCAATGTCTTCAAGAGAGTTCACAATACAAATGTTAAAGAAATGTCTGTAAATTATTACAATAAAAGTGAAAATGAAATGATGTTAAGAAAGACACACACAAAAAAGTAATATGGGAATTAAAGAGGCCCTGTAACTTTCAGAGAAGTATAGAGAAGAGATATAAGACTGAAGAGATACACCTCTCTGGCCAGGCTCAGCAAGTGACATGGAGAACCCAGAGTTTAAGAGGTAAATCTTCAGCATATAAGAAAGATTTATACGTTTAACCTATTCCACCCATGGCCTTGCTCCAATGTTAGTCCCAATACCTCTACTTTTGCCATAGGACTCTTGACATTTAAAGCAGAGTGTTTAGTCATGCTAAACAACTCTGATCTCAAATGATCCTACTAACCTATTTGTATTTTATGCATAGTCCTGCATGTAAACCTGTTCAGCAGCATTTATAAATTATTACAAACGCTTTCATCAGTTTTCCAGTATAGTTAATGTTGTATGTCTGCCTTTCTTTAGTATAGCTATAAAATCAGTTTCTATGTTTTAATCTGCATTAAGATTCAAATGCTTTCCTCAAGTTCAGTGTCTACCCAGGTAGTACTTTCTTGGAAAATTGTGGAGAGAATTATGCCAACACATTCCTCGTTTCTGGAGATGAATTCGTGAGTTAATATGCCATTTTAACATTTTCCAAAAAATACTTGCTCAAATAGATGTGAGAGAGGGAGAGAACAGGTGGTATCAATGATTTGCATGTTTCACAGACAACTGTAAGTCGGCATGCAAGGAAACTCTCATGTCTTTTATAGTGGAATTTTTTAACCCTGTCAGCCTGATCTGAGCACCATTCTACTGTGGCTCTCCAATCACAATAGCTCTTTAAGTAACTGGGCCAACATATGGGTCATTTATCATGACAGACACAATGAATACACGTATAAATAGGTAAACAGAGTAAACCTGTGGCTTATAAATTGTTTACATATTACTTAAAGCAGCTTTTTATGTTTAGCATACATTTTTCCAAAACCTATTCGTGGAGCTTTAATCTTATGATTGAGATTAAAATTTAGAAGAGTAGTTATATGCTAAGACCTAAGCAAATAAAACATTCTCTTCTTTTTAGAGTTAAATTTAATTTGTTTGACCTAATAGTTTCATCACGTATTGTTTGATGGGATAACCAGTGATAAATGTTAGGACTATGGTACTTTTTAATGGATAATAAATTTTTAATTGAAAAATTTTGATAATGAAGCTCAGGATTCATGATATTGGATTAATTCAGAGCTCATGTTGCGAACACAAAGGAAATTTTTAAATACTCAGTTCAAGAGTTTTCTTGCTTTAATTCTGTTAAACAGTGTTGATTACTTGAGACTTTAATTAAAAGCACTGCTTTGATTTTTCTTCATGGAAAATTCAAATGGCAGAATAGAAGCGTCATTACTAAACATTTTTTCCCAAAATGATGATTCTCTTAGTTCTTCCCTTAGTCATCCAGAGATGTATCAAATTGGAGAGCTTATAATAAAGAATTCACTTTATGAGGCCTAATTTTAAAACTTCTGTCTTCTGCACCAGACGTGAAGTAAAACTTTACTGGGATAATAATTTTTTAAAAATTAAAGACTCTTCTTAAAATTATAATTGTGCTATTAGTAAGCTTTCCACATGAGTACACCTGAAAAATTAAATTTCCATCTTGAGGAGATGAAGACTTGAGAATGAATATAACTAAACACCATTAACCTAACAAAAGTCACATTGAGCAATAGTTTCAGAATTTGAGAGCAGCTTTAATTTTATTCTCCAGAGCCTCACATATTATTGTTAAAATGTTAAACCTAAACCGAGTATGAGGGAAAAAAATTAAAAAATAATTTTAAATTAGTCGAATAAATTATTGCAAATCAGAGAATAAAATAATTCTATAAAAAGTAGAATATTCAAAAACCAGTTTGTTCACATCTGACTGAATAAAAGGGGATTAGACATCTCAAGTAATCTGATCAAACGTTTTCCAAGCTATACATTCACGATTTTCCTTTGAGCCATTTCTATTTGACAACCATTGTCTCAGTGTAGTCATTTAACATTTAATCCACTTTACAGAGCATCTGCCAAATTATAACCTCTTCTTCATTTACCACCCCACTGAATGTTTTCAGTCAATTATTTAATATTTCTAAAAACTTTTCCCATGGAAAAAAGATCTTTGTCTCTGTTCATTCTGTCCTTTGTCCTAGTCCCTTCATCTGGGGTCAGAGAGATTATGAATTATCCTACATCTATGGCATTAACATTGAGCTTGAATGCAATTACCTGGTCTCCAAGTCTGCTCAATTAAATCTTGTTCAAAAAGTGGTTAGACAGATTTTTAATTAATGGTTCAATAGAAGCTTGAATTTTCATTTTTGGGATGAGGTGGTTCACTTATTGATATTAAAGAGAAGAACATACAAGGAAGCCTTTGGTGACAATGTTGGTATCTAAATACTAACCTGAATGAATCATTAGTCTGACTCAGCATGGCCTTTCTGATGGCTATAAACAAATCTGCTATCTGAAAATAAAAATGTTCCTTTAGAGCTCAATCTAAAGCAACTGTCGGTTATACTTAATGATTAGTAATAGTCACTGAGACACTTATGCCGGTCATATTGTTTGGCATAAAGAAACAGTTACATATGATGCTTCATTTTTTTTTTTACAGTATTTTAATTTTTAAGCCTAGACATTAAAAATTGTGTTTTAAGAGGTTATACATATCTTACGAAAATAAGTTTTCCATGATGTATTTTTTTAAAATTAGCTCAAGTATTAGCTCAAGTCTTTATTAGGGTAAGAACTAAAAAAGAATAATTCAGCTATTTGTTATATTTCCTCTGGGAGTTCAGTTCTATAAAACTTTTCTAATTTTATAAATACCAATGTAATTTAATGTCCATGTTTCCTAATACTTTCAGTGTTCTTTTTCAAACTATGAACTGAAAACTATTACTTCTCTGAGAATAAGTAGTAAAAGAAAAGAGGTTTCTATTCCTATTATTTAAAGGATGGTTTCTATTCCTATTATTTAAAGCATAAAATCTCCAGCTTGTACTACAGCATGTAAACCGTTTCACAATCAGCTTCCAAAATACTTTTCCAGTTTCATCTCCATGTTTTCATCATATTCCCTCTTGCACAGGCCACTGTCTCTATAAAACATGCATCTTCCTTTTCTGTTTGCCTAACTCGTATACACGCTTGTGAGATCCAATTCAAACTTCCCCACTTTTCCCTATGCATAAACAATCCCTCTCTTCTCTGATCCCAGAGATTCTAGCATTCGCATCCATAAAGAATTAATAATACAGTTATATTACAGTAGACTGAGATCGCCTCAAGAGTAGGGAATGTGTGTCATTTATCTTTGTTCTCCAATGTCCTTCAGGGTGCCTGATACTATGGAGGAACTGGACTTGGAGGTTTTTAATCTCAGTATCTAATCCTATCTTTGTCTTTTTTTTTTTTTTTTTTTTTTTGAGACGGAGTCTCGCTCTGTCGCCCAGGCTGGACTGCAGTGGCCGGATCTCAGCTCACTACAAGCTCCGCCTTCCGGGTTTACGCCATTCTTCTGCCTCAGCCTCCGGAGTAGCTGGGGCTACAGGCGCCCACCACCTCGCCCGGCTAGTTTTTTGTATTTTTTAGTAGAGACGGGGTTTCACTGTGTTAGCCAGGATGATCTCGATCTCCTGACCTCGTGATCTGCCCGTCTCGGCCTCCTAAAGTGCTGGGATTACAGGCTTGAGCCACCGTGCCCGGCCCTCTCTTTGTCCCTTTTTTTTTTTTTTTTTTTTTTTTTTTTTGAGACGGAGTCTCGCTCTGTCGACCAGGCTGGAGTGCAGTGGCCGGTTCTCAGCTTACTGCAAGCTCCACCTCCGGGGTTCACGCCATTCTCCTGCCTCAGCCTCCCGAGTGGCTGGGACTGCAGGCCAGGCGCCCGCCACCTCGCCCGGCTAGTTTTTTTGTATTTTTTAGTAGAGACGGGGTTTCACCGTGTTAGCCAGGATGGTCTCGATCTCCTGACCTCGTGATCCGCCCGTCTCGGCCTCCCTATCTTTGTCTTTATAACTAACTCCTTAATTTTGGTCAAGTCCTTGGGCTGTGAGTATCATGATCATAGGCGTGTGTCCCTTCAGGCAAGAAGAAGATAATAAATACGATAAAAGAACATAGAGTTTAGAGTAAGAGAGTCATGTAATGAGGATATCAATTTATTGTTAGATAAACTCTCTTTTATCCCAGTTATCTTTGGAGCAAATACAAAAGGGATTACATCATGGTTTTGTGGTAAGGATTGAATGAAATACAGCATGTTAAAAGACATCTTGCATAATTTGACTAGGTATCTTCTAAAATACATTAGGAACTCTACTAATCTATGGATTAAAAAAAGGTTTTTAGAAAGTTTTTCTAAGTACAAGAATAGCTGAATTTTTATCCTAGTTACTTTTTTATCAAGTGAAAAAGTGGTTAAATTGAAGTTTGTCAAAGCAAAGCAATAAAAATTCTGAATGACTGAAAAGGATAGGATCTTGAATTGAAAGTATTAATTGGAATTGTATAAAAATTTGGTTCTAATGGGGATGTTATTAACTGCCTTCAGAATTTTAAAATTTAAGTAGGATAAAAGAAGAAGAATTTATTCAAATTTTACATCTGAATAGAACTATAGGACAAAAGGAACATTTTAAAAAATACTGTGGTGTGAGAATTGAAGTTTCAGACTGGAAACGGAAAGTCAAGGAAGAAAATAATGTTTATCAGAGATCTGCGTAATTTTTTAAACAATGTTATGGAAGGCGAGACCTAGACTTTAAAATTCTTGTAGATTTAATTTTAAAGTAATGAATTACAAATTCATTTATTTAGATTAAACAAAACAAATTGCTAATGTATTGCTTAAAATTTGTGAATTAACACTGAAAAACAGTGACTTTTTCTCATGATAACAGTTTTGTAGTTTTCACTTAAAAAAAATCAATTCCCTTTACAAGTGATTATTTTTGTTTCTATTTAAAAATATATTTAAACTGTATTTCAGAAGTACATTTATGAAGTGCTTTTCTGAAATCAATAATGTAACTATGGTAATTGAACTCACCTTATTCTCTGTTGAAATTTATTTCAAAGACCTAAACTTTTTTTCCTGGTATTCTTATAAAAAAAAAAATTCTAAACATTTATGTATTGAATTTTTGGTTAAGAAAACAATTGTGTGTGTGTATGTATTAGCATATGTGTATCAACATCCTGTTTACATCACACACAAACACATATCTATTTTTGATTTTTTTTTTTTTTTTCTTTTAAGACAGACTCTCACTCTGTTGTCCAGGCTGGAATGCAGTGGCTCAATCTCAGTTCACTGAAGGCTCCACCTCCTCAGTTCAAGCAATTCTCTTGCTTCAGCCTCCTGAGTAGCCAGGATTACAGGCGTGGGCCACTACACCTGGCTAAATGTTGTATTTATAGTAGAGACAGGGTTTCACCATGTTGGCCAGGGTGGTCTCGAATTCCTGACCTCAGGTGACCCATCTGCCTTGGCCTCCCAAAGTGCTGGAATTACAGGCATGAACCACCACACCCAACCTGATTTCATTTCCAAACATGTTATGGTATTGAACAATCTGGTCTCTGAAAGACATTGACACATTATTGATTTCAGCTCCACCAATCTACTGAAAATATCTGCCAACAGTAGGCATATATTCAAAACTAAATTAAGTATCCTTTTCATCTTTTCAGGAGTCCCATCAAATTTTAGTCACAAATTAAAGGATAAAGGAAAAAGGAAGGAGCAAAATGGTGGAGTAGAAGACTCCACTGTTCACCGTCCACCCCCGACAAGGACACCTATTTAACCTACACAGAAGAAATTTAAAAAAAAGAAAGAAAGAAGGAAAGAACACCTTCATGAGAACCAGAACCAAAAATCAGATGAGCACTCATAATAGCTGGTTCTAACTTCACAATGTTGAAAGAGGCACTGAAGAGATAGAAAAAACACTGAACTGCCTATGCCACCCCGCCCCTGCCCCCACCTCCTGCAGTGGCAGCATGGGACAGAGAGTGTCTCTGGGCCCTGGAGGAGACAGGACACAGTAATTGTGGGGCAATGAACTCAGTGCTATTCTGGTAGATCAGAAAGAAAATCTGGACCACACTCAGCTAACGCCCATCCACAGAGGGAGGATTTAAACCAACCCTAAGCAGAGGCGAATTACTTATCCCAGCTACCTGAACTTGAGTTACTGAAAACCTCCCCTCCAAAGGTTACAGTGCTCTGTGTCTCCAAGTAAACTTGAAAGGCAGTCTAGCCCACAAGAACTGCAACCTTTGGGTGAGTCCTAGTGCTGAACTAGGCCCAGAGACAGTGGACTAGGGGACACATCACATATTGAGACATATATTGGGGCCAGCAAGGGAATGTTGGCATTATCTCTTCCTTAACCCCAGGCTGCACACCTTGTGACTCTAAAAGAGACCCCTTTCTTCTCTTGAGAAGAGGACAGGGAAGGACTTTGTCTTGCATATTGGTTACCAGCTCAACCACAGCAGGATAGGGCACCAGCCAGGGTCATGAGGAAACAGTTCCAGACTCTAGCTCCGAGGTTCCATTTCTAGACACACCTGCTGCCTTTAAGGAAAGGAGTCAGTCTTGGCAGCATTCAACAGCTGCTAACTGAAGAACCCTTGGACCCTGAACAACCAGTCTGGATACCCAGGTACTATGTCAAGGGTCTTGGGTAAGCCTCTGAGACTTGCTGGCTTTAGGTACAGCATGGCTACAGCAGGGTAGAGCACAAAAGCAGCCTTGTGGTATCCCTGATTCCAGGACCTGACCCTTGGATGACATTTCTGGACCTACCCTGAAGCAGAGGGGAACCCACTACCCTGAAGGGTGAGTCCCAGACCAAGCAACATTCACCAAAAGCTGACTAAAGAGCCCTTGGGACTTAAGAGAACGTTGGCAGCAGTCTGGTAGTACTCCCCATGGTGAGGAGTGGCAATGGCTATGCGGTAAGGCTCCTCTGCCTTTGTAAAGGGAAGGGAACAGTAGAAACGACTGTATCTTGTCATTTGAGTGCCAGCTCAGAACAGTAAAATAGAACACCAGATAAACTCCTAAGGTTTTTTGACTGTAGTCCCTGACTTCTGGATGGCACCTCTGGACTCAACCGGGGTCTGGGAAACATTGCTGCCCTGAAGGGAAGGACACAGGCCTGACTAGTTTTGCCATCTGCTGATTGTTGTCCCAGGGCATTAAGCAAGCATAGGCAGTAGCTAGGGAGTGGTTACAAGAGGTCTTGGTTGAGACCCAGTGCTGTGCTGGCTTCAGGTCAGACCCAGCACAGTCCCACTGTGGCCATAGGGATGCTTGTGTCACTTCAACCCCAGCTTTAGGTGGCTCAAAACAGAGAGAAAGACTGTGGTTGTTTGGGAGAATCTAAGGGACGATTACAAGAGTCTCTGCCTGATAATCCAGAGAATTCTCCCAGATCTTTTCCAAGATCATCAAGGTGGTACCTCTAATAGTCTACAAGAACCACAGCATTACTGGGGCTTGGGGTGCCCTCTAAAACAGATATAGCTTAGATCACAATACCCAAGTCCTTTAAAATATCTGGAAAGCCTTCTCAAAATGAATGGCTACAAACAACCCAGACAGTGAAGACTAAAATAAATCTCTAAATATTTAATGCCCAGACTTTAAAGAACATCAGCTAGTATCAACACCATTCAGGAAAACATGACCTAACCAAATTAACTAAATAATTCACCAGGGACCAATCATAGAGAAGCAGTAATGTGTGAAATTTCAGAAAGATAATTCAAAATTATTCAAACTGTATTGGGGAAGCTCAGATAAATTTAAGATAACAAAAGGTATTCAGAATTCTATTAGATACATTTAACAAAGAAATTGAAATAATTAAAAGGAATCAAGTAGAAATTCTGGAGCTGAAATATACACTTGGCATACTGAGGAATGCATCAGAGTCCTTTAATAGTAAAATTGATTAAGCAGGAGAATTTGTGAGTTTGAAGATAGGCTTTTTGAAGACACATAGTCAGAGAAGACAAAAGAAAAAGAATTTAAAAAATGAAACATGCCTACAGGTTCTGAAAAAAAGCCTTAAAAGAGAAAGAGTTATTGGTGTTAAAGAGGAGGTAGAGAAAAAGATGGGGATATTAACTTTATTCAAAGGGATAACAGAGAACTTCTCAAATCTAAAGAAAGAAATCAATATCCAAGTACTAGAATGTGCAAGTACTAGAATGCTATAGAACACTAAGCAGATTTAACCCAAAGAAGAGTACCCCAAAGCATTTAATAACCAAACTCACAAAGATCTAGGATTAAAAAAAAAAAAGATTTCTAAAAGCAGCAAGGAAAAAGAAACACATAACATACAATGGACTTCCAATACATCTGGCAGCAGACTTTTCAGTGGAAGCTTAACAGATTAGAAGAGAGTAGTAGGACATATTTAAAACGCTGAAGTAGAAAACATTTACCCTGGATTAATATATCTGGCTAACATATCCTTCAAACATGGAGAAAGAAATACTTTCCCAGACAAACAAAAGCTGAGGAATTTCACCAACACCAGACCTGTATTTCCTATAAGAAATGCTAAAGGGAATACTTCAATTAGAAAGAAAAGGACATTAATGAGCAATAAGTAATCAACTGAGGGTACAAAAACCACTGATAATAGTAAGTACACAGAAAAACACAAAGTGTGATAACACTGTTACTGTGATATATAAACTATTCTTATCCTAAGTAGAAAGAAAAAATAATGAACCCATCAAAACTAAAACCTACAACAAAGTTTCAAAACATAGTACAAAAAGATACAATAGAAACAAAACAAAAAAACAAAAAAAAACTTACAAAGTAGGGAGGTGAAATGAAGGCATAAATTAAACTTCAAAACTTAAAGCTAAGTTTTTATTAGTTTTCTCTTTGCTTATTTGTGTGTTTGTTTATGTAAACAGTGTTAAGTTGTTATTAAGTTAAAATAATGGGTTATAAAATAGTACTTGCAAGCCTTATGGTAACATTAAACAAAAGAAATACAATGATTACACGAAACATAAATGTCAAGAAACTAAATCATATCATGAGAGAAAATCACCTTCACTAAAGGAAGACAGGAAAGAAAAATAATAAAGAGAAGACCACAAAACACCCAGAAAACAATTAACAAAGTGACACAAATAAGTCCTTATTTTTCAGTACTAACATTGAATGTAAATGGACTGAACCCTCCAATCAAAGACACAGAGTCGCTGAATGCATGAAAAAGCAAACCCAATGATCTGTTGCCTATAAGAAACACATTTATCCTATAGAGACACACACAGACTGAAAATAAAGGTTTAGAAAAAGATATTCTAAGTAAATGAGAAGCAAAAAAAGAAAATAAAAAAAAAACAAAAAACAAAAAAATGGGTAGCCATACTTATATCATACAAAATAGATTTCAAGACAAAAACTATAAGAGATTAAGAAGGTTAGTATACAATGATAAAGGGATCAATTCAGCCAGAGGATATAGCAATTTCAAATTTATATGAAACCAACATCGTAGCACCCAGAAATATAAAGCAAATATTATTAGAGCTGAAGAGAGAGATAGACCCCAGTGCAATAATATCTGGGGACTTCAACATTACACTTGCAATATTGGACAGGACTTTCAGACAGAAAATCAACAAACAAACATTGGACTTAATTGGTACAATACACCAAATGGAACTAATAGATATTTTCAGAACATTTCACCCAAAGACTGCAGAATACACATTTTTTTTCCCCAGTACATGGATCATTTTCAAGGATAGACCACAAATTAAGTCATAAAACAACTCTTAAAACATTCAAAAAATTGAAATAACATGAAGCATCTTCTCTGACCACAATGGAATAAAAATAGAAATTAATAATAAGAGAAATATTGGAAACTGTATTAGTCCATTCTCACACTGCAATAAAGAAATACCTGAGCCTTGGTAATTTATGAAAAAAAGAGGTTTAATTGTCTCTTGGTTTTGCAGGCTGTCCAGGGAGCATGGCTGTAGAGACCTCAGGAAAGTTGCAATAATGGCAAATGGTGAAGGGGAAACAGGCATGTCTTATGTGACTGCAACAGGAGGAAGAGCAGAGAGGCAGGAAGTGCTACACACTTTGAAACAATCAGATCTCATGTTGACTCACTCACTGTCACAAGAACAGCACCAAAAAGAACATCTACCCTCATGATCCAATCATTTCCCATCAGGTCCCACTCCCAACATTGAAAATTACAATTTGATTGAGATTTGGGTGGAGACACAGACTCAAACCACATAGAAACGACACAAATACATGAAAATTAAACAATACTCTCATCAATAACCAGTGGGTCAATGAAGAAATTAAGAAGAAAATTGAAAAATTTATTGAAACAGACAATTGAAACACAACATACCAAAATCTATGGGATACAGAAAAGTAGTACTCAGTGGGAAGTTTATCCTTGTAAGTGTGATACATTAAAAAGAGAAACCTTAAACACTCTTACAGTGCATCTTAAATAACTAGAAAAGCAAGAACAAACCATACCCAAAATTAGTAGAAGAAAGGAATAATAAACATCAGAGCAAAAATAAATAAAATTGAAATGAAGAAACAATACAAGAGATAAATAAAACAAAAAGGTTTTTTTTTTTTTTTTTTTTTTTTGTGTGTGTGTGTGTGTGTGTGTGTGTGAAACAAAATTGGCAAACCTTAGGCAGACTAACTAGGAAAAAAGGAAAGAAGATACAAATAATTGCAATCAGAAATGAAAAGGGAGACATCGGGGGCACGCCCAAGATGACTGAATAGGAACAGTTCCAGCCTCCAGCTCCCAACTTGAGTGACACAGAAGACAGGTGATTTCTGCATTTTCACATGAGGTGCTGGGTTCATCTCACCAGAGCGTTTCCTGTCAGACAGTTGGTGCTGGTCTGCGGGTGCAGCCCACCCAGCGAGAACTGAAGCAGGGTGAAGCATTGCCTCACCTGGGAAGCCCAAGGGGGAAGGGAATCCCTTTACCTAGCCAGAGGAAATTGAGACACACAACACCTGGAAAATCGGGTAACTCCCACCCTAATACTGTGCTTTACCAAGGGTCTTAGCAAACGGCACACCAGGAGATTACATCCCACACCTAGCCAGGGGGGTCCCACGCCCACGGAGCCTCCCTCATTGCTAGCACAGCAGTCTGAGGTCTAACTACAAGGCAGCAGCAAGACTGGGGAAGGGGTGCCCACCATTGCTGAGGCTTAAGTAGGTAAACAAAGCCCCCGGGAAGCTCGAATTGGGTGGAGCCCAACATAGTTCAAGGAGGCCAGCCTGCCTCTGTAGACTCCTCCTCTGGGGAAAGGGCATAGTAAAACATAAAGCAGCAGAAACCTCAGCAGAGGTAAATGCCCCTGTCTGACAACTTTGAAGAGAGCAGTGCATCTCCCAGCACGGAGGTTGAGATCTGAGAACGAACAGACTACATGCTCAAGTGGGTCCCTGACCCCTGAGCAGCCTAACTGGGAGATATCCCCCACTAGGTGCAGACTGACACTTCACACCTCACATGGTGGGGTACGCCCCTGAGATGAAGCTTCCAGTGTGAGTATCAGACAGCAACACTCGCTGTTCAGTGAATATTCTATCTTCTGCAGTCTCCACTGCTGATACCCAGGCAAACAGGGTCTGGAGTGGACCTCAAGCAAACTCCAACAGGCCTACAGCTGAGGGTCCTGACTGCTAGAAGGAAAACTAACCAACAGAAAGGACACCCACACCAAAACCCCATCAGTATGTCACCATCATCAAAGACCAAAGGCAGATAAAACCAGAAAGACGGGGAAAAAGCAGTGCAGAAAAGCTGGAAATTCAAAAAATCAGAGTGCGTCTCCCCCTCCAAAGGAACGCAGTTCATCGCCAGCAACAGAACAAAGCTGGATGGAGAATGACTTTGACGAGTCAAGAGAAGAAGGCTTCAGTCAATCAAACTTCTCAGAGCTAAAGGAGGAATTACGTACCCAGCACAAAGAAACTAAAAACCATGAAAAAAGATTTGATGAATGGCTAAGTAGGATAACCAATGTAGAGAAGTCCTTAAAAGATCTGATAGAGATGAAAACCATAGCACGAGAACTATGTGACAAATGCACAAGCTTCAGCAATTGACTCGATCAACTGGAAGAAAGAGTATCAGTGATTGAAGATCAAAGAATAAAATGAAGAGAGAAGAGAAGTGTAGAGAAATAAGAGTAAAAAGAAATGAACAAAGCCACCAAGAAATATGGCATTATGTGAAAAGACCAAATCTACATCTGATTGGAGTGCCTGAAAGTGACAAGGAAAAGCAGATCAAGTTGGAAAACACTCTTCAGGATCTCATCCAGGAGAACTTCCCCAACCTAGTAAGGCAGGCCAACATTCAAATTCAGAAAATACAGAGAACGCCACAAAGATACTCCTTGAGAAGAGCAACTCTAGGACGCATAATTGTCAGATTCACCAAAGTTGAAATGGAGGAAATAATGTTAAGGGCAGCCAGAGAGAAAGGTCGGGTTACCCACAAAGGGAAGCCCATCAGACTAACAGCAGCTCTCTCGGCAGAAACTCTCCAAGCCAGAGAGAGTGGGACCCAATATTCAACACTCTTAAAGCAAAGAATTTTCAACCCAGAACTTCATATCCAGCCAAAGTAAGATTCATCAGTGAAGGAGAAATAAAATCCTTTACAGACAAGCAAATGCTTAGAGATTTTTGTCACCACCAGGCCTGCCCTACAAGAGATCCTGAAGGAAGCACTAAACATGGAAAGGAACAACAGGTACCAGTCATTGCAAAAACATGTCAAATTGTAAAGTCCATCGATGCTAGGAAGAAACTGCATCAACCAGTGAGCAAAATAACCAGCTAATATCATAATGACAGATTCAAGTTCACACATAACAATATTAACCTTAAATGTAAATGGACTAAAAGACACAGACTGGCAAACTGGATAAAAAGTCAAGACCCATCAGTTTGCTATATTCAGGAGACCCATCTCACATGCAGAGACACACATAGGGAGAAAATTTTTGCAATCTACTCATCTGAAAAAGGGCTAATATCCAGAACCTATAAAGAATTCAGTCAAATTTACAAGAAAAAAAAAAAAACATCAAAAAGTGGGTGAAGGATATGAACAGACACTTCTCAAAAGAAGACATTTAGGCAGCCAACAGACACATGAAAAAATGCGCATCATAACTCGCCATCAGAGAAATGAAAATCAAAACCACAATGAGATACCATCTCACACAAGTTAGAATACAATCATTAAAAAGTCAGGAAACAACAGGTGCTGGAGAGGATATGGAGAAATAGAAACACTTTTACACTGTTGGTGGGACTGTAAACTAGTTCAACCATTGTGGAAGACAGTGTGGTGATTCCTCAAGAATCTAGACCTAGAAATACCATTTGACCCAGCCATCCCATTTCTGGGGATATGCCCAAAGGATTATAAGTCATGCTGCTATAAAGACACATGCACACATATGTTTATTGTGGCACTATTCACAATAGCGAAGACTTGGAATCAACCCAAATATCCATCAATGACAGACAGGATTAAGAAAATGTGGCCCATATACACCATGGAATACTATGCAGCCATAAAAAAGATGAATTTGTGTCCTTTGTAGGGACTTGGATGCAGCTGGAAATCATCATTCTCAGCAAACTATCACAAGAACAGAAAACCAAATACCGCATGTTCTCACTCATAGGTGGGAATTGAGCAATGAGATCACTTGGACACAGGAAGGGGAACATCACACACCAGGTCCTATTGTGGGGAGGGCGGTAGGGGGAATGATAGCATTAGGAGATATAGCTAATGTAAATGATGTGTTAATGGTTGCAGCACACCAACATGGCACATGTATACATATGTAATAAATCTGAACTTTGTGCACATGTACCCTAGAACTTAAAGTATAATAATTAAAAAAAATCTGTCAGTTGACCTTAAGTGTATAATAAAGATGTTATTATCTTCAATGAAAAAAAAAAAAAGGAAAGGGAGACATCACAACAGATACTGTGAAATTTGAATGATTATTAGTGGCTTCTATGAGCAACTATATGCCAATGTATTGAAAAATCTAGAAGACACAGACAAATTTCTAGACACTTACAACCTACCAAGATTGAACCAGGAAGAAATACAGAACCTGAACAGACCAATAACAAGAAATGAGATTGAAGCTGTAATAAGTCTCTTCACTAAAGAAAAACTCAGGATCCAATGGCTTCACTGCTGAATTCTACCAAACATTTAAAGAGAAACTAACATGTAGCCTACTAAACTATTCTGAACAATAGAGGAGGTAATACTTCCAAATTCATTTGATGAGGCCAGCATTATCCTGATAGCAAAACCAGACAGACACATCAAAAAAGAAAACTACAGGAAAATAACTGTGATGAATACTGATGCAAAAATCCTCAACAAAATATGAGCAAATTAAATTTAAAAATATATTAGAAATGTCATTCATCAGGACCACATGGGAATTATCTCTGGGATACATGGATAATTCAACAGGCACAAATGAATCAATGTAATACATCATATCAATAGAATAGAGGATGGAAACCATATGATTATTTAAACTGACGCTGAAAAAACATTTGCTTAAATTCAACAATCCTTCATAATGAAAATGCTAAAAATACTGGGGATAGAAGGAACATACCTCAATATAATAGAAGCTATATATCACAGACCCACAGCTAGTATCATACTAAATCAGGATAAACCAAAAGCCTTTCCTCTAAGATCTGGAACATGAATAGGATGCCCACTGTTATGACTATTATTCAACATATTACTGGAAGTTCTAGCTACAGCAATCAGAAAGGAGAAAGATATAAATGGTATCCAGCTTGAAAAGGAAGAAGTCAAATCCTTGTTTGCATATTATATGATCTTACATTTGGAGAAATCTAAACACTCCACAAGAAAGCTATTAGAACTGACAAATTCAGTAAAGCTGCAAGATACAAATTCAACACACAAAAATAACTAGAATTTCTATATACCAACAGTGAACAGTGAGAAAAAGAAATTTAAAAATATCTCATTTACAATAGCCCCACATAAAATTAAACACTAAGGCATTAATTTAACCAAAGAAGTAAAACATCTCCCTAATGGAAATTATAAAGCAGTGATGAAAAAAATTGAAGAGGCCTCCAAAAAATGGAAAAATAGTTCATGTTCATTAATTGGAAGAATGAATATTGTTAAAATATCCATTCTACCTAAAGCAATCTATACATTTAATTCAATTTCTTTTGAAATGCCAATGACATTCTTCACGAAAAGAGAAAAAAAAAAAAAGGTCTTAAAATTTATATGGATTCTCAAAAGGCCCAGAATGGCCAAAGATGTCCAAAGCAAAAAGAACAAAGCTGGAGGAATCACATTACCTGCCTTCAAATTGTTCTATGGAGCTATAGTAATCAAAACATGGTGCTGGCATAAAAACAGACACATAGACCAATGGAACAGAATAGAGAACTCAGAAAGAAATCCACATAACTACGGTGAACTCATTTTTGACAAGAAAACGCGTTGGGGAAAAGACTGTTTGTTTAATAAATGATGCTAGAAATACTGGACATCCATATGCAGAAGAATGAAACTAGACCCCTATCTCTTGCCTTATGCAAAAATCAAATCAAAATGAACTAAGTACTTAAATCTAAGACCTCAAACTATGAAACTACTACAAGAAAACATTGAGGAAAATCTCTGGTACATCGGTGTAGGCAAAAATTTTTTGAGCAGTACTCCACAAACACAGGAAACCAAATCAAAAATGGAAAGTTTGGATTATGCCAAATTAAAAAGCTTCTGAACAGCATAGAATATAATTAACAAAGTGAAGAGACAATCCACAGAACAAGAAAAAATGTTTTCAAACTACCCATCTGAGAAGGGATTAATAACCAGAATATATAAGGAGTTTAAATAACTCTATAGGGAATAGTCTAATAATCCAATCAAAAACTGGGAAAAAGATTTGAATAGACATTTCTCAAAAGAAGACATACAAATGACATACAAGCAGATATAAAAAGATATTCAATCTCATTGATCATCAAAAAAATGCAAATCAAAACTACAGTGAGATATCATTGTAATTTTGAATATAAACCAAAGTAGCTTATATTCGAAAGACCTGTCTTTTACCTGTAGTAAAAATGCGGGTGACGATGTGCAGAAAATGGAACCCTCATACACTGTTGGTGGGAATGTAAATTAGTACAGTCACTATGGGGAACAGTTTGGAGGTTCCTCAAAAACTTAAAAATAGGGCTGCTTTATGATCCAGCAATCCCACTTCTAGTTATATACCCAAGGGAAAGAAAACCAGTACCTCAAAGAGATGTTGGCACTGCCATGGTTCTGACAGCACTAGTCACAGTTGCTGAAATCTGGAAGTAAAATAATTGCACATCAAAAGACAAATTGCTAAAGAAAATGTAGTACATACATAAATACACAATGGAGTACCATTCAGTCATAAAAAAGAATGAGATCTAGTCATTTGGGACAATGTGGATGAAACTGGAGATCATTGTGTTAAGTGAGGTAAGACAGGCACAGAAAGACAAACATCACATGTTCTCATGTATTTGTGAAATGTATAAATTAAAGCAATTAAACTCCTGGACACAGAGGGTAGAAAGATGGTTACCAGAGGCTGTGAAGGGTAGTGGGGAGCAGGAGGTGGTGGATATTAGGGATGGTTAATGAGTACAAAAAGTAAAGACAATAAATATGACATACTCTTTGGAAGCACAACAGGGTGACTATAGTCAGTAATAGCAATTGTACACTTTAAAATAACTTAAAGTATATAATTGGATTGTTTGTAACTCAAAGAATAAATGTTTGAGGGGATGGATACTCCATTCTGCATGATGTGCTTATTTCACATTGCATGCCTGTATCAAAACATCTCATGTAAGCCATAAATATATACATCTACTATGTACCCAAAAAAATTTTAAAAATAATAATTAAAGGGTAATTACGCTTATAGGAAACCTTTTTTAATGTCCTACTTGTTTAAGTTGTAGGATGACAACAATAAAATAATATTTTATTTCTTTCTTGCATATATTGTGGTTTAAACTATTTATCATGTGACTATTTAATCTAATGCCATCCTAAAGGTAGATGGTCTAAGACTTCATTATAAATATTATTAGATCAATACATAACTACATAAATAAACTATATTGACTGTGAATTTTCTTAACTCTTAAACATGTAAGACAAGTAGAACTAAATTACCATAGACTTCAAATGATAACTTTGGTGATCATTTGATTTCACTCAATTATGTAAATTTTGTGTAAGCTAGATTATGCATAACTGTAAAATCTACTTTTTATAAAGAGAATGTTCTAAAAATTTTTTAAATTCAATTTACTTATAGTTTAGAATTTTTGGAATCTATTGCTGCACTTACATTTACATATTACATATCAAAATATTGATTTCTTGACATGTACTAGAAAAAGTAATGGCAAAATATAGATTACTTGAGAATTGGAAGTTTGAGCATAAAAAGCTATCGTAGGTACTATGTCAACAATGCTGACATCTTATTAGGGAGACTTTAAAGCATGAGTTCCATTTGACATATCTTCTAGGCAATTCAGTTGAGAGTGTCCTATGGGGTATTACTTTGTGTTTGTATGATATAGTAAGAAAATTATTTCATAGGGCAAAATAAGTATAGCTTAAATGATTTTATTAAAAATCTTATAAACTAAAGATTACATTTAAATCTTGGAAAAATCACTCATTCCAAATGATTTCTACATAATGATGTAATTTAGAAGTTGAGAACTCAATGCCGTCATCCCAGTGACTTTTGGTCAACCAAATAGTGTACTTAACCAACCTCTTTCACATTGTTGTGATACAGAATCTGCCAGGCTACATATTGAAAAATAATGTAGCATATTTTACTTTTTTGTTTCAGAATTTTTAGGAACTTATTTGCAAAGAAGTCCATGCCATAAAGATCTATAATCTTTTCAACAACCTATTTGGGAAAATGCATGATTGGGCCATGAAAAACTACGTTCTAAGACAAAGTCCTAATATTATCATGAGCAGCCTCGAGTGATGGAGAGAACACTAAATGTTAACTGGGTGCTGTTTGCAATTTGATCATCAAGTGGTCATGTGACCTTCAATGGATGGTAGCTTTCCATGAGGCTTCAACTCCTCATTAGCAAAACAGCAAAATAATACTTACCTCAACTTCTTTCTAGGGCTATAGAGAAAAAAATTGCTTGGGAAGAATGCAATATTTTAAGAGAGCATATTGTTCTTTACTGCCATAATAAAAGTAATCATAATCTACATTATGAGGATCACCTTGGTATAGTATTAAGCATGACACTGAGAAACAGGTGATGAGAGTTTCAGTTATGCCTTCTGAATTTATTATTGGTTGACCTTGGAAAAGTTCCTTAACTTCTCTGCATCTCTTTTGCTGCTTTTGTAAAAAGCAAATGGAAAGACAACACCTTAATCATGGCAGGAAACTGGAAATTACAATCTTTTCAGGTTAAAACCACATGTTTTGAAATAAAATCTTTTAGTCTAAGATTTTTTTAAGATAATGAATAATGAATTTTCAATAATAATAATAGCCTATTCTCAATAATAATAATACTTAAGTGTATTGAACCTCTACATTATTTAGGAAATATTATACTTTGTGTGTATGTTATTTAGTCTTCAGAAAAAAACACTCTGAGAAATATTACTGTCATTTCACCACTAAGGAACCTGAATTTGAAAGGTTTAGTAACCTTATCAAACTCATAGACAGAGTAGCAATAAGTTTGAGATTTAAATACAGTATGATTGTAAAGCACAGGTTTTGAACCATCATGTTCCAATCTTCTCAATATAATGTAATAGCTCTGGGTATAAAGAGTTTCAGTTTGAGTTTGTAAAAGTTCAGTGGTAATTCAAGAACAAAAACAATTTAGCCTTTATTTATAAGACGCAACAGTTGTGCCCTACTTGATATTTTACCCCTCTTTATACTTTGTTTGCTCTGTGCCCAGCATACAGGAGCTGGATGTTTTATACTTTAAACAGGGTTAATAGCACTTGGTTATATGATTTGACAGTCAGCTTGTATGTCCATTCATCTCACTTGAGACTTCTAGACCACACTGTCAAAATATCCATTTTAGCTATGAGAAAAAATATATTAGAGAACTATGGAGAGAAGGAACCAAAGTCAGTGTAGGCATGAAATTGTTCTAAGCTAAGAATTCTGCCCCTAGGAATTTTAAGCAAATATGGATCCACTCCTCCATGAATTAGAAACATTTGTAGTTTTCTACATAGTGCAGACCTGAGGATTTCTTTTATTCTTTCGTTCTTTATTCTTTAATTAGAAGAATTAAATTGAATGGATTCTGCGAGACTTATGGCAGATTGTACTTTCCAACATAGCTACAACAATATTTCCCAACACTCACACTCAACTGCAACGCAATCTTGTCTTTTTGGAAACTGCAGAGGATGGGAAAATGGGCAGCAAAACAGTTGTATATATTACATGTTACATGTTACATGATTCAGCCATTGAGTGAGGTGACAGCAGAACACTATTTTTTCCTTAGCAATTTGAGACCTGACCCTACCGCTAAAAACGTTTATTCGTAGAACAAGCAAAGCAACCATAGAGAACTGACAACAACCAAGAGTTGTTCTAAGAAGTGTATTAAAAAGTCTTCACCTCCTACATTCAGCTAGAGCAAGAACAAGGACATTTTCTACTTTGAAAATAGGAGCAAGGGTTCTGAGGGAAGAGCAACTGGTGCCATTGCTCTCTGGTCTTGTCCACTAGCTCAAATTGTGGGTCTTTCTCCTTTTGACATTTAACGTCTATGGGTTGAAAAATAAACAATTTAGTTCAGCTATGTAGATCGTCCAAAAAAAAATAAATAAATAAAAGAGTATAATTAAACATGTACTGAAGTTACTTTAGAAAATATTCAACAGCAGTTGCCTAGATTTCACTTTTTGTTGCACCTAATTTTTTTCTCAGATAGAAGTGTATACTATAACAAATAGCTTTTGGACACTTTTGTTAACTAGTCACTGTACTAGATGGCAATGAGTGAATCAGGAAGACCTTCCCTACCCTCATGTGGTTGATATTCTAGTAGAAAACACAAACAAATAACATTAAATTACATTGCAAGAGGTATTTGGAAGGAAGTACTGAGTTCTATAAGAGTGTAAAACAGGGAGCCATAACCTAAAATGGAGTTTAGAGGCCCATTTTTTTTAAATGACAGTGATATGTAATCAAGGACAAAGAAGATGAGTAACCTTTGACAGGATCAAGTTGAGAGGAGGACCGCAATAATTTCTGTCAGTGGGAAAAACAAGTAAAAAGTTCTTGCAGTGGTGGGAAGCATGACACATTTGAGAAAATGAAAATTATTCAATGGTTCTACGAGGCAGAAAGCCAGAGGAAATGATCAGAAATGAATGTAGAGAGGGAGGGAGGATCATGTGCAGAGATTTTTAGGCTTTGTTAAGAGTTCTGCACTTTATCCAAAATACATGGAGAACCCATTAAAGAGCTTTAAACTGAAGAAGAGTAACACGGGATTTGGTGTGTGTTTGTTTGCTTTGTTTTGAAAGATCATTGCAGCTATGCTGTGCATAGTGGATTGGTGAATAAGAGAAAATGCTCCGAAACCACCATGTTAGGAGGTTTGGTAGAACAGTTAAGCAAAAAAGGTAATGGTGGCTTTGATTAGGATGGAGAAAAGATAATAGATGCTAAAGTATATTTAGGAAGTAGAATAAAAATGACTTGACAATGAATTGAATGAGGACTGAGAGTTATTTTGACACCAAAGATAAATCTCAGGTTATTTGCATGCAGGTTGGTGTCTTTTGGTGAGACAAAATATCAAGAAATTTTTTGTGTTATTGGGTTTGAAATAACTAAAGACATCTAAGTAGAGACTGTGAGAAATCAGTAGATAGGGGCCATTTTATAATATTTTATGCCAGAGGAAAAGTTGGGCATGAAAAATAAAATCTGAACGGGGCTTGAAACAAAAGCCTGTGGATGCACATATAAAATATATGTGTATATATTCACACATATGTATTTCCCACATGATTGTTTCTAATAAAGTTCTCACAAAAAATTCCTGTTTGTTATTTGCTTTCCATAAAATTTCTTTTAATGATTAGAGATTTTTTTAAAGACTAAGTTTGGAGTGACTCTTAAAGATCATAGGGACAAGTCCTTTATGAACTATAGAAATTATTCTTGTAATCTTGGGAGGTGCTGATTAAGCATCTGTTTCCATATTCCAGATAACAGGAAACTCACTACATTAGGGAATGGGCTAGTTCATTATGGAATGCTTTACTGGGGGGATAAAATCACCTCTTACATACATGGCTCATAGTTTTTTTTTTTTTTTGTATAAAACACCATTAAATAGAAACTTCTCTATTTTTATACCTTTTCAGGCACTATGACTGATACTGTGTCTGTCCAAATACTATTTCTTGAGCTAAAAACTCCTCATTTTTTCCCTTCATTTTCTCGCCAACTTGTAACATGGTTTTCTGGTTCCTCTGGGTAGTTTTTCAATGGATGCATAGTGGTTGGTAAGTATGCTCCTTAAAATGTGGCCAGGCGTAGTGGCTCACGCCTGTAATCCCAGCACTTTGGGAGGCCGAGGCGGGTGGATCACGAGGTCAGGAGATCGCCTGGCTAACACGGTGAAACGCTGTCTCTACTAAAAAAAAAAAAAAAAAAAAGTACAAAAATTAGCCAGGCCTGGTGGCGGGCGCCTGTAGTTCCTGCTACTCAGGAGACTGAGGCAGGAGAATGGGGTGAACCCGGGAGGCGGAGCTTGCCCGCCACTGCACTCCAGCCGGGGCAACAGAGACTCCGTCTCAAAAAAAAAAAAAAATAAAAATAAAAATAAAAAAGATTATATATATATATATATACACATATATATATATATATTTGCAAAAGTGGTCTCTCAGGCACATATAATTTTACAAAAAGTTAGAAAGAACCTTATAGAAGAAAACAATAATGGGTTAATTCCCATTAAGTTAAAGTATATAGTACAGTCATTAGGAGTGCGTAATCTAGAATCAGATCACTATGTTTTAAATTGCTTTGCCAGTATTTACTGTGTAAAACTGGAAAACTATTTGATTTCTTGTAACTACTATATTTTAATGTATAAAATGAGGGGAATAATAGTATCTATTTATATAAAGTTTTTACATAATTTATTATATGCATAGGTCTATACAGTGCCTGGCATGTATCAATTACTTTATAAGTGGTAGATATTATTAGGGTAACTATTTTTTAAAATAGTTTGTTCATTCATTTATTAAACAAGAACTTTTTGAGTTCTAGCTATATCAGCCTGAAGGCTGAATGCCAAGGATAAATTGTTGACTAATATAAACAAGTAAAAACAAGTTCTTACATTCAAGAATTTTATACTCTACTTGAACTATAAGTTGTTTGATGTGTTATTTGGTTTTACTGATATTAAAAAGAAAAATGGCAACATATGCCTTAAGGACTTGTATTAATCTGTTCTCACGCTGCTACGAAGAAATACTTGAGACTGGGTAATTACAAAGAAAAGCGGTTTAGGCCGTCTGCAGGCCAGGAGTGGTGGCTCATGTCTGTAATCCCAACACTTTGGGAGGCAGAGGCGGGCAGATCATGAGGTCAGGAGATCGAGACCATCCTGGCCATCATGGTGAAACCCTGTCTCTACTAAAAATACAAAAATTAGCTGGGTGTGGAGACATGCACCTGTAGTCCCAGCTACTGGGAAGGCTGAGGTAGGAGAATGTCTTGAACCCAGGAGGTGGAGATTGCAGTGAGCCCAGACCCCACCACTGCACTCTAGCCTAGCGACACAACAAAACTCCATATTAAAAAAAAAAAAAAAAAGAAAGAAAATATGTTTAATTGATCCACAGCTCTACATGGCTTGGGATGCCTCAGGAAACTTACAATCATGGTGGAAGGCACCTCTTCACAGGGCAGTAGGAGAGGGAATGAGTGCAGAGCGAAGTGGAAGGCCTCTTATAAAACCATCATATCTCATGAGCGCTCACTTACTACCCTGAGAACAGCATGGGGGAAACCATCCCTATGATTCAATTATCTCCACCTTGTCCTGCCCTTGACACATGGGGATTACTACAATTCCAGGTGACATTTGGGTAGAGACACAGAGCCAAACCATATCAGGACTTTGAAAAGGTAATATTTTCCTCTAAAATGCAAATTAATACCAGTGAAGGACAGTGACAATAAAAAACATATAACCTAGTATTATCCAAGAGCTTATCTCACTATCCTTGCTTAACCCCAAAATCACAACAAACACACAGCAAACTTCCAGGCAGTCCTCTTAAAGGCCTTTTTCAACAAGCCAGTTCCTACAAGACCATCTTTCTTTGTTTTCTACATCTGTTCCATATGTAATTATTGATACATAATATTTTATATATTTATAGAGTACACATGATGTTTTGTTCCATGCATAGAAGGTATTATGTTCAAGTGAGGGTATGTGAAGTATTCACCACCTTGAGTATTTATCATTTCTATGTATTGGAAACATTTCAAGTTCTCTTCTAGCTACTGTGAAATATACACTGCTTCAATAGAGTATGTGATGTTGTGATTTGTCTCAGTCAGTAGAAATTATTATTTGCTTAACTATATTTAAGTGTTGGGATAATCCTCATTATTTCTTTTATGTATCCAAGCACATTACATAAGGTGTCTCATGTTTGCAAATAGAAATTCTGCTCTAGCTCCGTGAACATTTATTGATATAGAATAAACATATCCTCTTTCTAAATGCTTTTAAAAAGCAGTCATAATTAACATGTAGTTTAGCCTTTCAAATTTCAAAGAGGCTTTTCCAACTTGATCAAATGTAAAATGTATTTAAAGTGCCAGTTATCTTAAACCTGAGATTTATTGTAATAATGTGTGATCTGCTTCATCTCACTTGATTAATTAGACCAGGCTTGTACATCCATAATAATGAATAATTATACTCTGTCATTGTAAGCTAATTCTCAATGATTCTTTACATGGAGATAATCCCACCTTTACCCTTCAGAAAACAAACAAACAAACAAACAAACAAACAAACACTGTGGCTGACACAAATTAGGGTTTTACTATTATCATGTAAAACAAAGTCATAAGATGGGCCATTCAAGACTGATATCATCAAGGACCTACACTCCTATCTTTCTGATCAGTCATCTTTAGATTGTCTTTATTGCCTTATAGTCATGAGATAGTAGATTCATATTCAGCTTCTTGTCAGTGAAAGCCTTTGGAAAAAGTAATATCTAAGCTCAGAGCTCCTAAATTATGACAGAGTTAGCCACATAACTTGTTGGAATAAGAGAATTGGAGGCAGAAGAGACAGAAAATGGAGACAGTGATAAGCAGAAATGTTCAAGAGGAAGAAAGCAGGCCAGTGCAATGGGCTATGGTGATCGATGGTAATATGGCATAATAAGAGATCAGAAGTCATTTGGAATCTTGGAGTCATGAGAAGAAGGATGATTTCTGTCCTAGAAATCCAGTAAGATTTCTAGGCATGGATTGACATGTTCTAATGTACCATATTAAAGAGCATCTTGGATTCCATGTAGATAACATAAGATAAACCATTAAAGACATTACTGACCTAAGAAAATCAAATTAAAAATTTAGTTTGGCCATTGTGGAAGACAGTGTGGTGATTCCTCAAAGACCTAAAGACAGGAATATCATTTGTCCCAGCAATTTCATTACCAGGTATATACCCAAAGGAATAAAAATCATTTTGTTATAAAGGCACATGCATGTGTATGTTAATTGTAGCCCTATTCACAATAGCAAATACATGAAATCAACCTAAATGCCCATCAATGGAAGGTTGGATAAAGAAAATATGGTACATATACACCATGGGATACTATGCAGCCATAAAACAAAACAAACAAACAAACAAACAAACAAAACAATGAGATCATGTCCTTCGCAGGGTCTTGGATGGATCTGGAAGCCATTATCCTCAGTAAATTATCACAGGAACAAAAAACCAAATATTATGTTCTCACTTATATGTGGGAGCTAAATGGTGAGAATACGTGGACACATAGAGGGAAACAACACACACTAGGGCCTTCTGTAGGATGGAGGATGGAGGTTGGGAGGAGGGAGAGGATAAGGAAAAATAACTAATGGGTACTAGGCTTAATAACTGGCTGATGAAATATTCTGTACAGCAAGCCCCCACGACACAAGTTTACTTATGTAGCAAACCTGCTCTTGTACCATTGAACTTAAAATAATGGTTTAAAACAAACAAACAAAAAAGTAGCCACGCTCACAGGACAGTCATATCTGTGCTAAACTGTTAACCTTCTTGTGATAGCAAATGGGACATCTTTCTTGCCTCCCCTTAAATTAATATAGATATTTCCCTTCATTGTTTATAAGGACACCAATACATAATTTTAATATAGACAAGACAAGGACATAGAGAAGATGATCTTCAATCCCATTTGTTATCTGTAGCTCTTTCTTTTCATGTGGTGCTACTTGCTCATGTAGTTTTACAGTAAAGCTATCATAACTGGAGATAAATGAGGAACGCAAGTCTTAATGATCTCCAAAAGAATTTTGACTTGGGATAGGTACTAAAATCTCCAAGCTTGTTCTATGCTTCTTTTTGTTTTGGTTTGGTTTTTTGAGATGGAATTTCACTCTTGTTGTCCAGGCTGATGTGCAATAATGCGATCTCAGCTCACTGCAACCTCCGCCTACCAAGTTCAAGCGATTCTCCTGCCTCAGTCTCACGAGTAACTGGGATTACACGCCCAGTTAATTTTGTATTTTTAGTAGAGATGGGGTTTCTCCATGTTGGTCAGGCTGGTCTCGAACTCCCATCCTCAGGTGATCCACCCGCCTCGGCTTCCTGAAGCGTTGGAATTACAGGCGTGAGCCACTGTGCCCGGCCGGTATGCTTCTTTTAAAAAGCCCTTTCTGTCTTAATAAATGTCATTTTGTTTCACAGTTTTGCAGATTTGTAGGTTTTTTTCAATATGAAATGCATTCTTATCAAAAACTAATAAAATAAGCATAATTTCCACTTATTAAGTGACTACAACATGTCAGACACTGTGAGAAAGGCTTTTTATTTCTCATCACATTTAACCTGCTAGGATATAAGTCCCTTGCAGATAGTGAGGTCTACCTGTTTTGCTCATTCTTGCCTTCCTAGTATATATAATAGTCTTCAAGTCAGTTGCCACTTCACCATTATTCGTTAAATATGAGATTAATCCTCACAAAACCCCTATGCATGGGCATTGTTTTCCCCTCTTCGCTTGTTGAGAAACTAAGGCTTAACAAGTTTTAGCAACTTGCTGAAAACTGTATAGCTGGTGACAGAGTTCACAACCTGGCCATAGCCCTCTGTTTCTGGAGCCTGTATCTTTAGCTTTTCCTGCCTCCACTTTTCAATATGTATTCTATTAAATATTTTAAAACCCTGAAAACATCTTTAAAATAAACATATGTTCACATGTGGCTCATTTTACATTTTAAGTTTGCCATATAATTATCAGTAATAAGTGGTAGATTTAAAAATACATATCTCTGGACCTGAAGCATTTGGGTCTTTCCTTTGGTTAAATGGTATTGTCAGTAATTATTTACTTTGAAATGTAAGTAACAAATAACTATGAAGATCTGATGTTCCCCAAAAAGACTTTTTTTCTTTTTAACCAATTGGTATATTTACATTTCACTTGAAGAAATGATTTTTTTTAAAGAATAGATATTTTCTTCAGAATTTATACTTTCTTTTCTGCCTAACTCTCGAAAGTAATCCAAAAAGTGTAGCGTAACGTATCAAAGCCTAAATTTCTCCCAGTGCAGTACCTAAGTTCATCTTCCAAAAAAGCAATACATCACCCACACAAGGTTTTTATTTTAACAAATGGCTTAATCCCCCAAAAATACTACTGGGGTGTCCTTTAAGTATTCACCTCATTTATAGACACACAGACCATTGTGAAGCATGTTTTCCTTTCCCCTCCTCTCTTTCTTTCCCTCTCTCTTACACACAAAGACACACACACACACACACACACACACACACACACACACCCCTCAATGCCATTATTAGGGGAGTTACGTACTCACCTTCTTTATAGAGGCTTGGAAAATCTAGTTGATTTTTTTGCAATGTTTATATGTTTTAAAATGCATAACTACCTTTAGAGATTCTAAGTTCACTTTTTTCTAAAGTTACCAGCGGAGCATAATGCTTGCTAGAATGATTCTACCTCCAAATGAAGAAAGATTGAGCATTATGAAGAGGTGATGTTTTCCACATCCATCAATCACAAACTCTTCTACAACTTGAAAATTTCACAGTATCTAATTTCAATAAAGCAGTGTTACTGAGGCATACAGTTTTGTGATTTTTAAATTGAAAAAGACACTAGACATTCTAAGCTGAAATATAATTTCAGTGTTTTTCGGGAACAAATAAGTATTTCAAGGGCTCAAAGATAGTGTTTCCTCTGCCCTTCTCTTGAAAGCTACATGATATATGTTCAGTACATTTTTTAGAAAAGGACCTCATATTTATTTCATTATTATTTTGTTAATATTCACATAACTTCTAGGCACTGTAAAACTACTGCATATAAAGTTTCAAATATGTTAATTTACTATATTTTATTGCAGCTTGGGTAACTATTACCCTACAGTCAATAATTATTTTAATAGAATTCTAAGAGTGTTGAAATACAATGGCTTTCTGCTACAATCCATTTCTCTAGTAAAGCCATTAGCTGAATTATGTCAACTAGGTAATTATCTAAATTTCAAAGAACTTTGAGAGAAGCACAGTCTGTATCTTTTGCTAACCAGGCTTTATATGTGTTTTATCTAAGAGAAACTATGTAATATTCCTTTCCAACTTTCTTTATAGGACTTATTTTCCATTTGGTAAAATCGCAACTTTTTATATCATCTCAAAAAATGAAATCATAGAACAAAGTTTTTTAAAATTTTTTTATAATTGTATCTATTTTCCAATCTCTTTTCATAAAGGATATAGTATTACTTACATATAATACAAAAGATAAAATGAATAGAAATTGAATTTAACGCAAGATAAGCTTAAGAATATAAGGTGGATATTAGAATCAGCATAGAGAATCAGAGAATTAAGAGCAAGTGATCCTCAACAATGCTTAAAAATAGTTGACAACTGTGTTCCATACTTCAAAGATTGAGACTAGGAAAACATGACTTTACATTTGCCAGTTTCCAATTATTCTGGTCATCACTATGCTATTTGGTAGACAGAATTCTAAAATAGTCTTGGCCCTGGTATACCTACAACTACTTCCACTTCCACTTATTCAATCAAACAGTAGCCTAAGTATTGCTGTGAAGAGATTTTACAGAAAAATTAAATTCCCAAATCAGTTAACCTTAAAATAGATAATCTTGGTGAGCCTGACCTTTTCACATGAACCCTTTAAATCTGGTCTAAATGTCAAACATGGAGATGTCAAAGATTAGAAGTGTGAGATGAATTCAATGTGAGGAAAATTTTCTATAGCTAGTTTTGAATGCAGAAGCAATCATGTTGCATGCAATGTAGTCAACTTGTAGGAGTTCAAAATGAACCCTGGCAGATAGCCAGAAAGGGAATGGAAACCTCAGACCTACAGCTACAAGAATAGAATTCTGCCTACCTACATGAACTCAGGAGCTTATATTTATCTTGAGGCTCCAAAAACAAACTCAACCCACCCAATGCCTCATTTCAACCTTGTGAAACATTGAGTAAAGATTATCACCATATTGTACTAGATCCACAATATTTGAGCTAATGAATGAGTGTTATACACATTTTGTGGTAATTTGTTACACAGCAATAAAAATTAATACACTGTACAACTCCCAGTCGACAACCCACCATTCATTATACACACACACACACACACACACACACACACATATATATATATCCCTCCCCTTATCTGCCACCCCACAATAGGCCCCAGTATGTGATGTTCCCCTCCCTGTGTCCATGTGTTCTCAATGTTCAACTTCTACTTATGACTAAGAACATGTGCTGTTTGGTTTTCTCTTCCTGTGTTAGTTTACTGAGAATGATGGTTTCTAGCTTCATCCATCTCCCTTCAAAGGACAAGAACTCCTTCTTTTTATGGTTGCATAGTATTCCACGGTGTATATGTGCCACATTTTCTTTATCCAGTCTATCATTGATGGTCATTTGGGTTGGTTCCAAGTATTTACTATTGTAAATAGTGCTGCAATAAACTTATGTGTGCATGTGTCTTTATAGTAGAATGATTTATAAGACTTTGGGTGTATATCCAGTAATGGGATTGCTGGGTCAAATGATATTTCTGGTTCTAGATCCTTAAGAAATTGCCACACTGTCTTCCACTGTGGTTGAACTATTTTACACTCCCACCAACATTGTAAAAGCATTCCTATTTCTCCATTCCTATTTCTATTGTTTCCTGACTTTTTAATGATCGCCATTCTAATAGTTGTGAGATGGTATCTCATTGTGGTTTTGATTTGCATTTCTCTAATGACAGTGATGATGAACATTTTTTCATGTGTCTTTTGGCCTCATAAATGTCTTCTTTTGAGAAATATCTGTTCATATACTTTGCCCACTTTTCAATAGGGTTGTTTCTTTCTTGTAAATTTGTTTAACGTCCTTGTAGATTCTGGGTATTAGACTGTTAATAGATGGATAGATGGCAAAAAATTTCCTTTCATTCTCTAGGTTGCCTGTTCACTCTGATGATGGTTTCCTTTGCTGTGCAGAAGCTCTTTAGTTTAATTATACCCCATGTGCCAAATTTAGCTTTTGTTGTCATTACTTTTGGTGTTTTAGTCATGAAGTCTTTGCACATGCCTATGTCCTGAATGGTATTGCCTAGATTTTCTTCTAGGGTTTTTTATGGTGTTAGGTCTTACAGTTAAGTCTTTAATCCCTCTTGATTTAATTTTTGTATAATGTGTAAGAAGAGATTCAGTTTCAGTTTTCTGCATATGGCTAGCCACTTTTCTCAACACCATTTATTAAATAGGGAATCCTTTCACTATTGTTTGTTTTTGTCAGGCTTGTCAAAGATCAGATGGCTGTAGATGTATGGTATTATTTCTGAGGCTTCTGTTCTATTCCATTGATCTATATATCTGTTTTGGTAGCAGTACCATGCTGTTTTGGTTACTGTAACCTTGTAGTATAGTTTGAAGTCAGGTAGCATGATGCCACCAGCTTTGTTCTTTTTGCTTAGGATTGTCTTGTCTATATGGGCTCTTTTTTGGTTCCATATGAAATTTAAAGTAGTTATTTTCTAATTCTGTGAAGAAAGTCAGTGGTAGCTTGTTGGGAATAGCATTGAATCTGTAAAACACTTTGGGTAGTATGGCACTTCCACTATATTGTTATTTCCTATCCATGACCATGGAATGCTTTTCCACTTGTTTGTGTCCTCTCTTATTCTGAGCAATGGTTTTTAGTTCTCCTTGAAGAGATCCTTCACATCCCTTGTAAGTTGTATTACTAAGTTTTTTATTGTCCTTGTAGCAATTGTGAATGGGAGTTTGCTCAAGATTTGGCTCTCAGGTTTTTCTATTATTGGTGTATAGGAGTGCTTGTGATTTTTGCACATTGACTTTGTATCCTGAAACTTTGCTGAAGTTGCCTATCAGCTTGAGATTTTGGGCTGAGATGATCAGGTTTTCTAAACATACAATCATGTCATCTGCAAACAGAGAAAATTTGACTTCTTCTCTTCCTATTTGAATACCCTTTATTTCTTTCTCTTGGGTGATTACCCTTGTTGTGTAACATACACCAAGTTGTTTTCTGCAGAAAAGCCTTGTCCATGATGTCCATTGTCTCACATGAACCTCAATATGGGCATATCTCCTTAGATTCTTCAACTTTCAAAAGAGATATTAACTTAAATATTCTTCCAGTTGACTTTTATGTGCACATAATTCTGCATTTAAATAGAAGCATAGAATATCTGCATTCACAGACTTATCAAGGAAAAAAATCATAAAATTTCTGCCTCCCAACAAGGGAGGTGAATTGAGAGAAATAGTACTCCTGAGGATTGCCTGAAGTCTTGACCATCCTTCTCTACTTTCGAGTTTCTTAAAACTTAGTTTACAAACTAAGCTAAACATTCATTTATTACATAGCCAGACTATATGATTCTGAACCTTCCACACTCAATAATCACTTTTAATAAGATGTGCTTTGTGCTTTTGCTCTAGTTGATTTATCTTAGGCAATTTTAGCACTATTTTTCTTCTTGTATTTTGTATTGCATTTATAATCATTCAAAGACATGTATTGACAAAAGTTTGTCCATTTGCAATTCTTGGCTTTTAAGATTGCCTATTACAGGCTGGGTGCGGTGGCTCAAGCCTGTAATCCTAGCACTTTGGGAGGCCAAGACGGGCAGATCATGAGATCAGGAGATCAAGACCATCCTGGCTAACATGGTGAAACCCCGTCTCTACTAATAAAAAAAAATACAAAAAACTAGCTGGGCAAGGTGGAGGGCGCCCTAGCTACTCGGGAGGCTGAGGCAGGAGAATGGCATGAACCTGGGAGGCAGAGCTTGCAGTGAACTGAGATCCGGCCACTGCACTCCAGCCTGGGCGACAGAGCCAGTCTCCGTCTCAAAAAAAAAAAAAAAAAAAAAAAAAAAAAAAAAAAAAAAAAGATTGCCTAGTACATCAGCACAAGGCCATTAGATTGGACAAGAGAATGCATACAAGTTGAAAGGTAAGGCATTTAGGTTCCAGGCTTGAACTGTCGTAACTCACTTATCTTCACATTCTATTGGTCAGACCTCTGTTTCTTGTCCACATCTCAGTCCAAGAGCATATGATAAATATATTTAGCTGTGTACCCATGGATAAAGAGATAAAGTGAAATGAGTTTCACAACTAGTTCTTCTCTGTTCATCTCTTTAAAGTGAACAGGAATACAGAGTATGGCTTTGTCTTCTTTTTCTCATGCACATTTTTAAATTCCACTAATTTTACCTTTTATTTTATTTTACCTTTTTGTTTGTTGTTTATTTAGGTTGTCTTAAGTTTTTAAGAATACATTGGCATATTAATCAATCATCAAGTAAATATTACAACTGTGTAGTCTGGGAGATAGAAATAATAGTTATTTCAGAGGGTTCCTGCGAAAATTCAATATATTATTACATACAAAGCACAAAGAACAGTGCTTAATCATAGTAAATAAAGAAAATGTTAATTTCCTTAAGTCGCAATTGTTACTTGCAGTACTATAATGGAAAAAAATTAAAATAACTGCTTATGAGAGAAATGACTCCTCTTAGAGTTAAGATCTAAGATATGCTGTTAGGTCATTATTGCTTTGCTATAAAGAAATAATTGTGACTGAGTAGTTTATAAATAAAAGAAGGCTATTTGGCTCACAGTTATGGTGTGCTGTACTAGCATAGTGCCAGCATCCGCTCAACCTTTTTGGAAGCTTCAGGAAGATTTTACTCATGGCAGAAGGTGAAGCGGGAGAAGGCACGTCACACGGGAAAAGAAGGAGCAAGAGGGATCAAGTGGGAGGGAGGAAGTTGCTACAAACTTTTAAACAATCAGATCTTGAGAGAACTCACTCACTATCTCAAGGACAGCACCAAACCATGAAGGATCTGCTTCCATGACCTAAACACCTTCCACAAGACCCCACCTCCAATATTGGATATATATTTCAACATAAGATTTCGATGGGACAAACATCCGAACTATGTTATTCTTCCCCAGGTCCTTCTAACATTTCAAAATACAACTATTCATTCTCAATAGTCCACCAAAAGTCTGAACCCAATTTAGTACCACTTGAAAGTCCAAAGTCCAAAGTCTTATCTTAGTTGAGTTCCTTCTACCCATAAGCCTATAAAATCAAAACAAGTTATTTATTTTCAAGGTAAAATGGGGTACAGGCACCGGGCTGACATTCCCATTCCAAAAGGGAGAAATCAGCCAAAATAAAGGGACGGCATGTGCCGCACAAATCCAAAACTCAACAGGGCAGCAATTAAATATTAAAGCTCAAAAATAATTTCCCTTGACCTTATGACCCATATATTTGGCACACTGGTGCAAGAGGTGGACTCCTAAGGCCTTGAGCAGTTCCACTCTGTGGCTTTCAGGGTTCACCCTCTATGGCTACTCTCAGGGGCTACAGTTGATTGCCTGTGGCTTTTCCAGGATCAGGGTATAGGCAGCCAATGGCTCTGCCATTCTGGGAGGCTTTAGGATGGTGGCTCCTTACCACAGACCCATTAGGCAGTGCACATTGGGAATACTGCTGGGGAGCTCCACCCCCACATTTTGCCTTGATATTACCCTAGTAAAGGTGCTCTGTGAAGTCTCCACCCCTCCAGCAGGCTTCTGCCTGGGGACCTGGGCTTTCCCATATATCCTCTGAAATCTAGGTGGAGGCAGCCATGCCTCCTTCACTCTTGCACTCTACAAACTCACAAGCTTAACACCATATGGATGCTGCCAAGGTTATGGTTTTCACTCTCTGCAGCAATGGCCCAAGCTATACCTGGGGCCCTTTTACTCACAGCTTGTATTGGATTGGCCAGGATGCAAGAAGTGACCTTCTAGGGTGGCTCAGGGCAGTGATGCTCTGGATTTGGGATCTGAAACCATTTAGTCCTTCTGGGCCTCTGGGTCTGTGATGGGAAGAACTGACTTGATCTCTGAAATGCCTTTAAGACCTTGGAGGCTCACCTCAGGAGGCTGAGGTGATAGGATAACTTGAGCCTGGGAAGCTGGAGATACAGTGAGCCATGACAGTATTGGCTCTCAGCACCTGGCTCTCTTTTAGTCATGTAAATATCTCTAGCAAGTGGTTTCTTTGCAATCTACTCTGATTCTTCCCTGAAAATGGGATTTTCTTTTCTACCATATGGCCAGACTGCACATTTTCTAAACTTTTACACTCTGTTTCCTCTTTAAATATAAACTCCAATATTGAGTTATTTCTTCGCTCCTGCCTCTGAGTACAGGCTGTATATAGGATATATAAGTATATAAGTATAGCCACAAGGCAATATCTTGAATAATTTGCTGATGCACAGAGATTTCTTCTGCTGGCTGGGCACAGTGGCTGACACTTATAATCCCAGTACTTCAGTAGGCCAACATAGGCAAATCACTGAACCCAGGACATCAAGACAAGGCTGGGAAACATGATTAAACCCCATCTCTATCAAAAATTATACAAAATTAGTCAGGTGTGATGGAATGTGCCTGTAGTTCCAGCTACTCAGGAGGCTGAGGTGATAGGATAACTTGAGCCTAGGAAGCTGGAGATACAGTGAGCCATGACAGTGCCACTCCACTCTAGCCTTGGTGACAGAGCAAGACCCTGTCTTAGGAAAAGAAAGTAAGGAAGAAAGAAAGAAAGAAAGAAAGAAAGAAAGAAAGAAAGAAAGAAAGAAAGAAAGAAAGAAAGAAAGAAAGAAAGAAAGAAAGAAAGAAAGAAAGAAAGAAAGGAAGGAAGGAAGAAAGAAAGAGAGAAAAGAGATTTCTTCCTCCAGATATTTTAAAGTATCACTCTTAAATTCAAAATTCCACAGATCCCTATGGCATGGACACAAAAGAGCAAAACTCTTTGCTAAGGGATAACCAGGGTGACCTTTGATCCAGTTCTCAATAAGTTCCTTATTTCCATCTGAGACCCCATCAACCTAGACATCACCATTTGTATCACTATCAGCATTTTGGTCATAATCATTTAACCAGTCTCTAAGGAGATCTAAACTTTCCCTCATCTTCCTATTTTCTTCTGAGCTCTCCAAACTCATTGAACCTCTGCCTGTTACTTAGTTTCAATATCTCCTCCATATTTTCAGGAATTTTCATAACTGTACTTCACTCCTGGTACAAATTTTCTGTGTTAGGCCATTCTTGCAATGCTATAAAGATTTATTATAAAAAATCTTGCTTTATAAAATATTCGAGGTTGGGTAATTTACAAAGAAAAGATATTTAATTGGCTTATGGTACTGGGGACTGTACAAGCATGACTCCATTATCTGCTCAGCTTCTGAGGTGACCTCAGGTAGCTTTTGCTCATGGTGGAAAGTTAAATGAGGGCATTCATGTCACATGGTGAAAGCAGGAGCAAAAGGAAGCAAGTGGGGATGGTGGGGAGGTACCACACACTTTTAAACAACCAGATCTCATGAAAACTCACTCCCTGCCTCAAAGACAGAACCAGGCCATAAGAAATCCATCACCATGACCCAAACACTCCCCATTTGGGAGTGTTTACTTTCCCACCTCCAACATTTGGGATTCTATTTTAACATAAGATTTGGGTGGGAAAAATATTTAAAGTACATCAAATATGTTGCTGTTCAGTCTTCATAAAGTCTGTATGATATTCTTGGCAATGACACATATGGCCATGAGTTTCACAGATTTCTTATTCATAACACTGTACATTGTAAGTCAAAAGCACAAACTTGAGCCCATTTTGTTGGATGTAATATTAATTGAAGACCAAGCAATGAGATTCAGTTTTTTTCTATTCTAGTTTCGTCTTAGGATGAAATTTTGAATACCGATGGAAGTGGATCCCTCCAAGAATTCTGTCATTAAATGAGTTCTCACAACTAGAATTTTGGTAAGTTGGCCAACCAGAACTTTAAATTTTTTTTTCAATAATCTGGAAAGCATATATTTTATGTTATTACTTACTGCAGAATTCTAGTCTTTAATAATCAACCAAGAACAGATAGTTTGACCTCATATATGTAGATAATTATTTCATAGTTCTTCATCAGTTATTGAGTTTTAATCATAAATGTTTCCTATGACACCAATAAATTCTAAACTAGAGAACAATACAATGATTTGTATTAGAAATGGGGCAGCATGAACTATAATAATACAGATATGGTAAGATATTACTGAAATTAATCCTTATTCTCTGACATTTCTAACAAAATTCATGCAGAGTTATTTGAGTATAGATATCATCCACTAATCTGAATGGGGCTAAAGGTAACAATGTATTAGTTTTATAGCATCTGGATATAACTTCCATCATTGAAAAGTTGAAGCACCATTTGAGTTATTGATCCTGCAAATGTAATGACTATAGGGGTTTTTGCAACTTTCTTAAAGTTTCCTTTATTGTAGTGCACTGAGAATAGAAATCGCAAAATAGCTTTTTAGAATAGCATCTTCTAAAAGAAAAAGGAGAAATGAATCATAAAAATATCTTTATTGTAAAAGTTACAATTTCTCCTATTGATCTTCCTGAGTATTTTCAAATAAGAAGTGCCGAGTAGAAAATGAGTTCTGGAAAAATGTAGTGCACCCCAACACAAACTGTCCCCAAACAGATATTTGCATAAAAATGAAACAAAACAAAACAACACAAAGAACTCAAACAAACAAACAAAAAATCCCAGTACCATTAAAAATAAAAGTTGTTCATTGATCTTATTCTCCTTACCAAAATATTAGTACCTGATTAATGTCAAGACTAACTACTTATAAGTTCAAATTGTGCTTTCCTAAGGTTAAAAGTAAAACCTTAGACAGATTAATTTTAACAGACTTTTAATTTGTGAATCAGGCAGCTTCTCAAGCCAGAATAGAGTAAAAAAGACTCCAGCTCAGCCATGTTGTGGAAGAAGATTTAGAGTCAGAAAAGGGAAAGTGACTACAGAAAACGGAAGTGAGGTGCAGAAACAGCTGGATTGGTGACAGCTGGAGTTTGCCTTATTTGAACATGGTTGGCCCCCTTTGATTGGCCAAAACTTGGTGATTGGCACAAAAGTAGGTTCCAGTTTATTTACACCTCCATTTAGGTTATAGCTCACTATGTATAGAGAAACCTTTAGGCTGAAATTAAAATATGTAAGAAGGCAGCTTTAAGCTAAATGTGATTTAACACCTAGTCAGTGTTTTGTTTTGTTTTAATATAATTAGTTAATTTAGCTCCATAATTCATAAAGTGACTTTGTAAAATATCCAATCTGTTACAGTTAACAGTTAACATTATCTGTATTCATTTAAATTGGCTCATTAAAGCAAAATTAGTATTAAGATTTTATAATATGCAATATAATTTAAGTGAAAAGTAAAGCTCAATTGAGTTTTTATTTTTACAGGTAAGGGCATTCACTTAAATATCCGGTGGCTATTTATTGTAATGTCAGTTAACATTCATTGAACACTTTCAACTTACCAGGTGTTTCATATAAGTCATTTAATATAATGCCCAAGGCAGACTTCTGAAGTATTAATAGCGTAATGACCACTTCACAGAAAAGGAAACTAAAACTTGCTCAGGACCACAAACCTATTAAGAAGCAAATGCAGGGTTTGTACACGAAGAGTCTTGATGAAAGCCTTCTATTTTTAAGCATTGCACTAAATGGCTACCCACCACATTCAGAATATTGACCAGTGGTCTCCCTATTTGCAGTTAGGGGAAGAGTATAGATAAAATATGTCAATGCAGGGCATATTTACTTATTTTGAGATGGAGTCTTGCTTTTTCATTCAGGCTGGAGGGAGGTGGTATGGTCTTGGGCTTAAGCAATCCTCCCATCTCAAAGTCTCTGAAAGTGCTAGGATTACAAGTGTGAGCCACTGTGACCACCTGTAAATATTGATTGAGCGTCTACTAAACACAAGACATTTTACTAAACGTTGATGATAAAACCTAGAGGTGTATGGTCCAATTATAGTAGATATCTATGTCAATCCATTTCTGGGAAGTTTTGATTGACATCTACCTTAGAGGCTCAGAAAATGTGACCCTGCTTCTAAGAAATATTAAATATTCTTGCCAGGGTAGAACATCTCTGCCTCAATCCACCTTGCAAGTTACTTCCCCCAGCTCTGTCTAACTGGCTCAGCGTCATGAAGCTAATCCACCTGGGCTGATGAGTGGTATTCTGTATAAATGTAAATTTGGAGTTAAGGGTTCTGGCTCTTTGCTTAAAGTGATGACATACACTCAAGAGACCTTGGTGCTGCTATTTTTTCTGCTATTATTATGGGAAACAGATTTTCTGCAGATAAAAAATGAAGTGGACCAGTAGTGAGAAAAAATATAAAATATGGAGAGACTTGATGACTTTTTCCAAATTGTTTCTAACACCCAGCTGTATCTCTGTCCTTCAGTTATGTGAAGCATCCTTTTAACATGAAAAAAAGAATACTTTTTGCTTAAGTGAGTTTTACTTGTGTCCAAATTATTGTCAATCCAAAAGTTTTGAAATGTAAGAGCAGAAAAAATATGGCTTTTTTAGCCATTAGTAACTTCATAACTTTGAAGGATTTTCCCAATTTTTGTTTCTGATAGGACCATAGTGAATATGTGAAAATATAGAGCAAACTTTTTAAAAAAGTTACAATTTAGTAGCATTCTAGATAAGAAAATAATAATTACTAATCACATCTCTTAGAATCTTCCACAAAGCTTTCCAACTATGGGACTCAATCAATGTGCATTTTCTTTCATTCCATTGCATATCTCATCCCCAGACAAAATAATTTGTGTTCATCACAGGACAGCATTCCTCTCCACTGAGTAGTGATACTCAGCTAGTATGCACTGGTATAGTGATTTGGTCAGTGTCCAATCCGATTAGTCAGAAGTTCATTCAGATCGGTCAGTGTTCATGTCATAATGTCATGTCATAAATGATACATATTTTAACCTTTATCTTCAGTTTTATAAGTATGATCTCTGACACATGTGTTCCTTCAGCTTTGTATGTCATTCCCCCATCTGGCTGAGTGGCAAATTCCTACTCATTCATTCATTCAACAAATATTGAGCACCTAAAATGAAAGATGCAATATTTCATGGTTTGCGGAGGCTTATTTTTAAAATTTTATTAAAAATAGACTTCACTTGTTTGTGTCCTCTTTGATTTCACTGAGCAGTGGTTTGTAGTTCTCCTTGAAGAGGTCCTTTACATCCCTTGTAAGCTGGATTCCTAGGTATTTTATTCTCTTTGAAGCAATTGTGAATGGAAGTTCATTCCTGATTTGGCTCTCTGCTTGTCTGTTGCTGGTGTATAAGAATGCTTGTGATTTTTGCACATTAATTTTGAAGAATCAATATCGTGAAAATGGCCATACTCCCCCAGGTTATTTATAGGATTCCAATGCCATCCCCATCAAGCTACCATGACTTCTTCACAGAATTGGAAAAAAACTGCTTTAAAGTTCATATGGAACCAAAAAAGAGCCCGCATTGCCAAGACAATCCTAAGTCAAAAGGACAAAGCTGGAGGCGTCACGCTACCTGACTTCAAACTATACTACAAGGCTACAGTAACCAAAACAGCATGGTACTGGTACCAAAACAGAGATATAGACCAATGGAACAGAACAGAGTCCTCAGAAATAATACCGCACATCTACAGCCATCTGATCTTTGACAAACCTGAGAGAAACAAGAAATGGGGAAAGGATTCCCTATTTAATAAATGGTGCTGGGAAAATTGGCTAGCCATAAGTAGAAAGCTGAAACTGGATCCTTTCCTTACCCCTTATACGAAGATTAATTCAAGATGGATTAGAGACTTAAATGTTAGACCTAATACCATAAAAACCCTAGAAGAAAATCTAGGTAGTACCATTCAGGACATAGGCATGGGCAAGGACTTCATGTCTAAAACACCAAAAGCAACGGCAGCAAAAGCCATAATTGACAAATGGGATCTAATTAAACTAAAGAGCTTTTGCACAGCAAAAGAAACTACCATCAGAGTGAACAGGCAACCTACAGAATGGGAGAAAATTTTTGCAACCTACTCATCTGACAAAGGGCTAATATCCAGAATCTACAAAGAACTCAAACAAATATACGAGAAAAAAACAAACAACCCCATCAAAAAGTGGGGAAAGGATATGAACAGACATTTCTCAAAAGAAGATATTCATACAGCCAACAGACACATGAAAAAATGCTCATCATCACTGGCCATCAGAGAAATGCAAATCAAAACCACAATGAGATACCATCTCACACCAGTTAGAATGGCAATCATTAAGAAGTCAGGAAACAACAGGTGTTGGAGAGGATGTGGAGAAATAGGAACACTTTTACACTGTTGGTGGGATTGTAAACTAGTTCAACCATTATGGAAAAGAGTATGGCAATTCCTCAAGGATCTAGAACTAGATGTACCATATGACCCAGCCATCCCACTACTGGGTATATACCCAAAGGATTATAAATTAGTCTACTACAAAGACACATGTACACGTATGTTTATTGCGGCACTATTCACAATAGCAAAGACTTGGAATCAACCCAAATGTCCATCTGTGACAGACTGGATTAAGAAAATGTGGCACATATACACCATGGAATACTATGCAGCCATAAAAAAGGATGAGTTTGCATCCTTTGTAGGGACATGGATGCAGCTGGAAACCATCATTCTTAGCAAACTATCACAAGAACAGAAAACCAAACACCGCATGTTCTCACTCATAGGTGGGAACTGAACAATAAGATCACTTGGACTCGGGAAGGGGAACATCACACACTGGGGTCTATCATGGGGAGGGGGGAGGGGGGAGGAGGGAGGGATTGCATTGGGGAGTTATACATGATATAAATGATGAATTGATGGGTGCTGACGAGTTGATGGGTGCAGCACACCAACATGGCATAAGTATACATATGTAACAAACCTGCACGTTATGCACATGTACCCTAGAACTTAAAGTATAATAAAAAAAAAAAAAAAAAAAAAAAAAAAAAAAAAAAAAAAAAAAAAAAAAAAAAAAAAAAAATAGACTTCACTTTTTTCCAGCAGTTTTAGATCCACAACAAAACTGAGCAGAAGGTTTCTCATGTACTCCCTGCCTCCACATATCCATACCCTCCCCCAGTATCAACATTTCTCACCACACTAGGTTATTGGTTACAATTGATGGATCTACACATCAGCAAAAGTCCATGGTTACTTTAGGGCTCGTTCTTGGTGTTGTATATTCGATGGGTTTGGAAAAGTGTAATGGCATGTATGTACCATTATACACACAGAACAGTTGCACTACTCTAAAAATCCCCTGTGCTCTGCCTGTTTATTTTTCCCACTCCATTGACCTCTGGCAACCACTGAACTTTTTACTTTCTTCAAAGTTTGCCTTTTCTAGAATGTCGTATAGCTGGAATTACATAATGTTAGCTCTCTTCAATTTGGCTTCTCTCACTTAGTGATATGCATGTAAGTTTCTTCTATGTCTTTTCATGGGTTGGTAGCTAATTTATTCTTAACACTGAATAATATTTCATTGTTTAGATATTCTTTAGTTTATATAGCCATTCATCTGCTAAAGGGCATCTTAGTTGCTTTCAAAAGTTTGGGCAACTAATAATACAGCTTATACACAGAGAACAAAAACAAAAATAGACAGATGAGACTATATTAAACTAAAAATCTTCTGCACAGAAGAAATAATCAACAGAGTAAAGAGATAACCTGTTGAGTGGGAGAAAATACTTGTAAACCATCCATCTGGAAAGGGACTCATATCTACAATATTCAAGGAACTCTAATATCTCAACAGCAAAAACAATCCAATTAAAAAGTGAGCAAAGGATGTGAATAGACATTTATCAAAGAAGATCTACAAATGGCCCCCGTGCATATGAAAGAAAAAAATGCTCAATATCAGCAATCACCAGGGAAATGCAAATTAAAACTGCAAGATAACATCTTACACAAGTTAGAATGGCTAAAAAAACAAAACATGCCAAGGTGGGTGGATCATTTGAGATCAGTAGTTCGAGACCAACCTGGCCAACATGTTGAAACCCCATCTCTACTAAAAATACAAAAATTAGCCATGCGTGGTGGCGTGCACCTGTAATCCCAGCTACTTGGGAGGATGAGACAGGAGAATCATTTAATCCTGGGAGGCAGAGGTTGCAGTGAGCCGAGATCACACCACTGCACTCCAGTCTGGGTGGCAGAGTGAGACCCTGTCTCAAAAAAACAAACATGACATAATAGATTCTGGAGAGAATGTGAAGAAAAGACACCATATGTACTGTTGGTGAGAGTCTAAATTAGAACAGCCATTATGGAAAACAACATGGAGATTTATTGAAGAACCAATAATAGAACTACCATAGTTTCCAGCAATCCCACTACTGAGTATCCAAAGGAAACTAACCCACTATATGAAAAAGATACCAGCATCCCTATGTTTATTGCAGCATCTATGTAATTAATGTCTTTGTCTCTTGGTGGTGTTAAGGTAATTTTGTGTTCATACAATTAAGTAGAAAGTATTTCTGTTGCTTCTATTTTCTGAAAGAGAGTGTAGAGAACCAGTATACTTTGTTTCTTAAATGTTTAGTAGAATTCACCAGTAAAAATATCCAGGCCGGGTTCTTTCCTTTTGGAATATTATTAGGTTAATAATAATAAATATTGGCTTATTCTCATTGTCTATTTCTTCTAGTGTAAATTTTTGCAGATTGTCTCTTTCAAGTCATTGATTTCATCTAGGTTGTCAAATTACCTGGCATAGAGTTGTTCGTAGTATTTCGTGATTATCTAATTAATATCCATGTTATATATAATGAGGACCCTTCTTTCACTTCTGATGCCAATAATCGGTGTCCTCTTTCTTTTTTTCATAGTCAGACAGCCTAGAGACTTGCCAACGTTACTAATTTCTCTCGAACCAGCTTTTGATTTCGTCACTTATCTATTAATTTTGTGTTTCAATTCATTGATTTCTTCTCTAATATTTATGATTTATTTTCTTTTTTTTATTTTGAATTAAATTTTCTCTTTTTCTAGTTTCATAAGGTGGAAATTTATATTATGGACTCTGGGTCTTTTTTCTTTTCTAATATATGGCCTCAATGCTAGAGAGTTCCCTCTAGGCACTGGTTTATGTTGCATTTTACAAATTTGGATAAGCCATGTTTTCATTTTCATTTATTGCAAAATATTTTTATAATTCTTTGAATAGTTCTTCATTGACCTATGTATTATTTAAAAATGTGTTGTTTAATCTCTGAGTATTTTGGAATTATACAGCTATATTGGAATTATCAACCCCTAGTTCAAATTCCATTGCAGCCTGACAGCAGATTTTGTATTATTTCAATTCTTTTAAATTTGTCAAAGTGTGTTTTATGGCCCAGATGGGGTCTATCTTAGTGGACGTTCCATGTGAGTTGAGAAAAATATGTAATCTATTATTTTTGGATGAAGTAGTCTGTGGATATCTATTATGTCTTGTTGATTGATGTTGCTGTTGAGTTCAACTGTCCTTAACTTTCTGCCTGCTAGATCTGTTTATGTCTAATAGAGGGGTGGTGTAGTTTCTAACTACACAGTAGATTCATCTATTTCTCTTCATAGTTCTATCAGTTTAGCCTCACATATTTTGACCCTGTTTTAGGTGCATACATATTAAAGATTGCTATGTCATTTTGGAGATCTGACACCTTCATCACTATGAAATGTTTCATTTTGTCCCTTCAGAGTTTTCTTGCTCTGAAGTCTACTGTCTCTGAAATTAATATAGCCATTTCCATTTTGTTCTGATTAGTTCAACATAGTGCTTCTTTGTCTATCCATTTACCTTTAATCTACATGTATCTTTATATTTAAAGTGAATTTCTTATAGACAACCTACAGCTGGAATTTCTTTTTGTGTAGTCTGACAATTTCTCTCTTTTAATTGATATGTTTAGATTATTGACATTTCAAGTGTTATTAATATAGCTGGATTCACATCTATTGTGTTTGTAACTGTTTTCTATTTGTTTCTCTAAAGCCCATCAAATGTGTTATCCACTTCTGTTATAGCATTTACTGCTTCCATTGCCCATTTTACATTGTTATTTACTTATCCATTAGAGATCTTAGTATATTCATCCCAGTTTTCTTTTTTTTTTTTAATTCCTGGCCTAGTAATTTCTAGAAGAAATAAAGCAAATAAAGCAAGCATCAAAACCAGATTCATATATGGCAGAGATATTGTTATTCTTCTAGAAACAAATATTCTTCTAGAAACAAAGCAAGTGTCAAAACCAGACTCAGATGTGGCAGAAATATTATTTTGCCTTTTAGTATGTCTTGATATTTTCTCTTGGTAGCATGACCAGGTGTAATGGTTAAAGTAACTGCTGTGAATAGGCCTTTAATAATGTGGTGATATGTTGTGGGGGATAAGCATCTTATAATCATATGATTATGTCTCAGTCTTTTGAGTGAGTTGGTGTCTCTGGACTGTGAACTACACGAATGTTTCTCAGTTTTTTGTTGAATTTCACTCATCTCTCTCTGTCTCAGGTGGGACAGGATAGTTAGAGTGGGTTGGAGTTGGGTATTTCTCTTCCCCTTCCTCTAAGCCAGTTTGATTCTGATAAAACTCCAGCAAGTTAGGCTCCAGTTAAATAATAATTTCTCTTGTGTGAGACTTGTTAAGAACAGAATCTTCTGTCATTTTTCAAAAGTGGTTTCTATTCCCCTCCCCATGCTGGAAACCGGAGGACATTTTTCTCCAACATTTACTGCAAGAAACTGGTCAAATCCTGGAGGTAAAACTCACAAAATTATGACGACCCCCTTCCCATTACTGGGTCCCCTTCAGTTTTGGACTCTCAGATTCACCCACACTGAGTCATCAGTAATTCATCAATTTCAGTTTAAGTTTTCCTACTGGGCACTGAATCCAATGAAGTTTTCTGCTCCTTGGTTTCTGCATCAGTAACTTGCCATTCTTTGTATCCAACTGTCTGTCTTTTCTGATTCAGAGACAGCTCTTTGCCCTGTGGCCTCACTTTTCTTAGTGATCTAAGAGAGGTTATTGATTTTTCTGATTGTTCAGCTTTTACTTGCTGTTGAGAGGGAATGGTGATTTCCAAGATTATTATTGCCAGACTAAAAACTGAAAGTTGGCTTATTTTTTTAGGGTCGTGTTGTTTGAGAAAGACTTCAAGGGCAGTAATGAGGCAGGAAGTTGAGAGGCTATTATGAGAGCATAGACACTGTATCACTCAGTCCTCACCCTGCTAGTAAAGACATACCCAAGACTGAGTAATTTATTAAGGAAAGAGGTTTAGTTGACTCACAGTTTAGCATGGCTGGGGAAGCCTCACAATTATGGCAGAAGGCAAATGAGGAGCAGTCACATCTTATATGGCAGTAGGCGACAGAGCTTTTGTAGGGGGAGCTCCCATTTATAAACCCTCAGGCATGGGAAAGACTTGATTCAATTATTTCCTAATGGGTCCCTCCCCTGTCATATAGAAATTATGGAAGCTACAACTCAAGATGAGATTTGGGTGGGGATACAGCCAAACCATATCAGTCAACATTTGATGATCTTTAGAATGATGAAAATAGCAATGTAGAAGGTGAAAAATAGTATATTCCAGAGTCAATACATTTGGAATTTGAATGTTACCTTTTATAGAAAACACTCCCTCTGTATCTCTCCAAGTAGAGTTATTTGCTCTCTTATGTGAGCTTACATCATATTCTATTAACATCTCTACTCTAGCTTTTATCAAATTTTAATATAAATAACTTGTAAATTCTTGACTTTCCACCAAAATTTTGACCTCTTTCCATTCAAACATCTTATTCTTTTTCATCTTTCTTTCTCAATGTCAACACAATGCCTAACTTTCACTAGGTAATTAATCTTTCTCAGGAGAGAAAAAGAGAGCAATTACATGCAAATTATTCTTTTTATAAATTATTTATTTACAAATGTATAAGTTTTAATACATTATATGTTTATAATAATTTATACACTAATAAAGTAAGAATAAGATGTGTATAATATTTGGGTGTACTCTCTGGCATCCATTAAGTTAATTCTTACCTAATTCTTAGGGTTAGTCTACTAATAATGTACAGAAGAGCAAGAATTTATAGACAGTGATTCATAGATGCCAAATAGATAGAGAAAATATCATGCTCCCATGGCTAGTTTTGCAATGATTGTCAATGCATTGCACTATGTTGACTAAAAGGCAAAAATTAAATGAAAGATTTGGTGGAAAAAAATCTCAGAAAAATGTATGCTGAAATTAAGTACATTTGTAAATTATCTTCAACCTAAAGTCAACATTTTGCTCTGTAGTCATGTTAGATTTCAAAATTCATGTTTGGTTGAAGTGGCAGCATTCAATAATCAAAGTAACTTTATTTGGCTGGTCTCAAAAATGAGTAATCCAGAGAATAGAATTTGTTATGTAAAATAGTTGTTGTTTTACTTGAAAAAATATATAGCGGTACTACACTATGGTAAAGACAGGCAGCATTATAATCTGTAGGCACCTGAGAAGTGGCCACTTGATAGGGATATCTACGTTTCCCCTTTTCTGAAGGTGTGACTTATTTCTCTAACTTAGTTCAGCTTTTGACAGTGAAGAAACATGGGCTTCCTCAGTTTAAAAGGGTCACCAAATACAAAGAACTAGCAGAAATGTTTATATCTGGGGTTCAGCTGAACAGAAATATATGCCTGCAATCATCCAGTGCATCTCAGATAAAGCCCCAGAGAAAGATTCTGATAGCAGAAACAAACACACAAAAAACACCTTAGTGTATTGTAATTTCCTACTACTGATTTGTCACTTGAGACAGTAGCATATTATACAAATTCACAGTCTCAAGGCCTAAAATAAATTTTTAGAGTTAATGAAAATTGAGAAATCATGAAGTATTTTTACAGCAAACAAAACTGGTTGCCCTTTGAACAGATACCAAATCACTTGGGCCTGATACTGGAGATTCAAAGTATACTACATAGGCAAAGTTAATCTTGCTGGAGAATTTTAACATTTGATGGAACTGTTTTCAACTACAGCTCCTGATGCCTCCTGTGGTTGCCAGTGGGAAGCCTTGAATAAGCAGTTTACATATTTGTAATTCCTTTGGAAAATCCACTTAAAATTGTATCCATTAATCTGTTTTTGATATGAAAAACAGAAACATCATACCTTTATATCAAAAATATATTGCATGCAAAGAAGTATTCTACCCACCTACATGAATCATTATAACATCTAGATGATATAATTTTAGACTTTCTTTGTGCATATATAATGGATATATGTATTATATTTTTAAAAAATAGGGTCATAATCTAGCTTTTAAAACAGTATATTTTTAACAGTATAACTGTTTTAAGAACTACTCTTTAAACATAGTACATTATAATTTTGTATCAATAGATATTTATGGCATCATTTTAACAGAAAATTTGACTGCAATTTTAAATTTCAATAATTAATACTTACTAATATCAGGCATTATTTTAAGCACTGAGTATAAACTGCATTATAAACACATACATACACACACACACACACACACACACACACACACACACACACGATTCATCTTCCCCTTTCAATTATTTGGATTAATTTAAAGTCTCTAGATTATAAAACAAACAAGCTGCCTGGAAATATTAATGAAAGAAATAATTCCCACAGTAGAAAATAGTCTCCTTAATAGTACTATAATACGTTGATTTCATTAGATATAGCACTGGGGTTTTCTATTAGCTACTCCTTTATTATGTAAAGAAAGCTTTTTGTTTTAAGAATTTGTGATCACAAACGTTGTTTGGATAAAAACATTCAAGGCAGCTCAAAATTTGTTAATACCTGAAACGAGTTTTATGAGCCAACACACACACACATACCACACACACACACACACACACACACACACACACACACAACTCCTCTAGGTTCCAATTGTAATGTGTGCCCTCAGCCATTATCATTGATTTTTACTGCTTTGAAACTTATTAGTCAGCTTTATTAGTAATCCTTTACTCATTTTTAAGCACTCATCTGTCATTGATCATTTGTCATTGATCATATGTACTATCAAACCTCTTCACATCAGTGGTATTAGTCAGAGTCCAATTTAATGTAGGACTGGTGGTTGAAAAGTCCACCTTTATTGTGGGTTTTTCTATTGAAGCATCGTTACTTCTATAATCTTTTAATTCAGATGAACTCAGAGTAAAGCTGTACATCTTCTATAAACTTTCTAGACTAAAGAAAGCAAACATACACTTTATAAAAAACAACTTTATCATATTATTCTTAGATAAAGTAAATGAAACAGTCTGTATATTTTCTTGTTCTTCAGTTTATCATTGAATCCAGTGCGCATGCCTATGAGCGAAGTTTTTGTGCCTATTTTAGTTGAGTGTAGCTTTGATCAATTAAAAAAAAACACTGTGGAACAAATTAAACCTCAAAGTAAATTATGAAACTGTAGGCCTTACTCTACAGTTACACCTTTAGTTATTTTGGCCTTTAAGTATTTATGTAGTATAACCATTATATATTCAAAATAATTTTTTAAAAATCTTAAATTTTGTGCAAACTCAACATCTGGATAACATAATGGGGAAGTTTGGCTGCTAAGCATTTTAAAACCATAAAAGCCATAATAATCAGAATAAGATATATTTGCTATTCATTCAGATAATTTAATCTTCTCTAAATAAAACAAAAGAGACAGTTGTTCTAATTATTATGTTTTAAACTGTTAATGAATTTAAGACAATTGTAAAAATAAAATTCTTAAAATCTTTATAAACCAATAAACTGGATAATCTTTTCTTAGAGATAAACAATGGATAGGATTGATGAAGAACTCTTATGTAACTAATTGTAATACAGCAAAAGTACTAACTCCCTTGTCTGGGTTTTCCGCCAAAAAAAAAAAAAAAAAAAAAAAAAAACAGATAAATTATCTTGTCTAGTAAGTCACTAAGAAATGTTTCAAGGGGGGCGGAGCAAGATGGCCGAATAGGAACAGCTCCAGTCTCCAACTCCCAGCACGAGCGACACAGAAGACCGGTGATTTCTGCATTTTCAACTGAGGTACTGGGGTCATCTCACTAGGGAGTGCCGGACAATTGGTGTTTGTCAGCTGCTGCAGCCCGACCAGCAAGAGCTGAAGCAGGGCGAGGCATCGCCTCACCTGGAAGTGCAAGGGGGAAGGGAATCCCTTTTCCTAGCCAGGGGAACTGAGACACACAACACCTGGAAAATTGGGTAACTCCCACCCCAATACTGCACTTTAAGCAAACAGGCACACCAGGAGAATATATCCCACACCTGGCCAGGAGGGTCCCACGCCCACGGAGCCTCCCTCACTGCTAACACAGCAGTCTGTCGCGATCTATCCGCAAGGCAGCAGCGAGGCTGGGGGAGGGGCGCCCGCCATTGCTGAGGCTTAAGTACGTAAACAAAGCCGCTGGGAAGCTCGAACTGGGTGGAGCTCACAGCAGCTCAAGGAAGCCTGCCTGTCTCTGTAGTCTCCACCTCTGGGGACAGCGCACAGCTGAAGACCAACAGCGGAAGCAGCGGAGGCCGGTGCAGACGCCAACGACTCTGTCTGACAGCTTTGGGGAGAGCCGTGGATCTCCCAACGCGGAGGTTGAGATCTGAGAACGGACAGGCTGCCTGCTCAGATGGGTCCCTGACCCCTGAGTGGCCTAGCTGGGAGACATCCCCCACTAGGGGCAGTCTAACACCCCACACCTCACAGGGTGGAGTACACCCCTGAGAGGAAACTTCCAAAGGAAGAATCAGACAGGTACACTCACTGTTCAGCAATATTCTATCTTCGGCAACCTCTGCTGCTGATACCCAGGCAAACAGGGTCTGGAGTGGACCTCAAGCAATCTCCAACAGACCAACAGACAGTCCTTCTGACTGTCAGAAGGAAAACTATCAAACAGGAAGGACACCTATACCAAAACCCCATCAGTACATCACCATCATCATAGACCAGAGGCAGATAAAACCACAAAGATGGGGAAGAAGCAGGGCAGAAAAGCTGGAAATTCAAAAAATAAGAGCGCATCTCCCCCTGTTTTTATAACTTAAAACAGTTATACTGTTAAAAATATACTATTTTAAAAGCTAGATTCTGACCCTATTTTTTAAGAGCGCAGCCCATCGCCAGCAACGGATCAAAGCTGGTCAGAGAATGACTTTGACGAGATGAGAGAAGAAGGCTTCAGTCCATCAAACTTCTCAGAGCTAAAGGAGGAATTACATACCCAGCGCAAAGAAACTAAAAATCTTGAAAAAAGAGTGGAAGAATTGACAGCTAGACTAATTAATGCAGGGAAGATCATAAATGAAATGACAGAGATGAAAACCATGACACGAGAAATACATGACAAATGCACAAGCTTCAGTAACGTGACTCGATCAACTGGAAGAAAGAGTATCAGCGATTGAGGATCAAATGAATGAAATGAAGCGAGAAGAGAAACCAAAAGAAAAAAGAAGAAAAAGAAATGAACAAAGCCTGCAAGAAGTATGGGATTATGTAAAAAGACCAAATCTACATCTGATTGGTGGGCCGGAAAGTGACGGGGAAAATGGAACCAAGCTGGAAAACACTCTTCAGGATATCATCCAGGAGAACTTCCCCAACCTAGTAGGGCAGGCCAACATTCAAATTCAGGAAATACAGAGAACGCCACAAAGATACTCCTCCAGAAGAGCAACTCCAAGACACATAATTGCCAGATTCACCAAAGTTGAAAAGAAGGAAAAAATCTTCAGGGCAGCCAGAGAGAAAGGTCGGGTTACCCACAAAGGGAAGCCCATCAGACTAACAGCAGATCTCTCGGCAGAAACTCTACAAGCCAGAAGAGAGTGGGGGCCAATATTCAACGTTCTTAAAGAAAAGAATTTTAAACCCAGAATTTCATATCCAGCCAAACCAAGTTTCATAAGTGAAGGAGAAATAAAATCCTTTACAGATCAGCAAATGCTTAGAGATTTTGTCACGACCAGGCCTGCCTTACAAGAGACCCTGAAGGAAGCACTAAACATGGAAAGGAACAACTGGTACCAGCCATTGCAAAAACATGCCAAAATGTAAAGACCATCGAGGCTAGGAAGAAACTGCACCAACTAACGAACAAAATAACCAGTTAATATCATAATGACAGGATCAAGTTCACACATAACAATATTCACCTTAAATGATAATGGACTAAATGCTCCAATTAAAAGACACAGACTGGCAAACTGGATTAAGAGTCAAGACCCATCAGTCTGCTGTATTCAGGAGACCCATCTCACATGCAGAGACATACATAGGCTCAAAATAAAGGGATGGAGGAAGATCTACCAAGCAAATGGAAAACAAAAAAAAGCAGGGGTTGCAATCCTAGTCTCTGATAAAACAGACTTTCAACCATCAAAGATCAAAAGAGACAAAGAAGGTCATTACATAATGGTAAAGGGATCAATTCAACAGGAAGAGCTAACTATCCTAAATATATATGCACACAATACAGGAGCACCCAGATTCATAAAGCAAGTCCTTAGAGACTTACAAAGAGACTTAGACTCCCATACAATAATAATGGGAGACTTCAACACTCCACTGTCAACATTAGACAGATCAATGAGACAGAAAGTTAACAAGGATATCCAGGAATTGAACTCATCTCTGCACCAAGTGGACCTAATAGACATCTATAGAATTCTCCACCCCAAATCAACAGAATATACATTCTTCTCAGCACCACATCGCACTTATTCCAAAATTGACCACATAATAGGAAGTAAAGCACTCCTCAGCAAATGTACAAGAACAGATATTATAACAAACTGTCTCTCAGACCACAGTGCAATCAAACTAGAACTCAGGACTAAGAAACTCAATCAAGGCTGGGCGCGGTGGCTCAAGCCTGTAATCCCAGCACTTTGGGAGGCCGAGAAGGGCGGATCACGAGGTCAGGAGATCGAGACCATCTTGGGTAACACGGTGAAACCCTGTCTCTACTAAAAAATACAAAAACTAGCCGGGCGAGATGGCGGGCGCCTGTAGTCCCAGATACTCGGGAGGCTGAGGCAGGAGACTGGCGTAAACCCGGTAGGCGGAGCTTGCAGTGATCTGAGATCCGTCCACTGCACTCCAGCCTGAGCGACAGAGCGAGACTCTGTCTCAAAAAAAAAAAAAAAAGAAAAAAAGAAACTCAATCAAAACCGCTCAACTACATGGAAACTGAACAACCTGCTCCTGAATGACTACTGGGTACATAACCAAATGAAAGCAGAAATAAAGATGTTCTTTGAAACCAATGAGAACAAAGATACAACATACCAGGATCTCTGGGACACATTTAAAGCAGTGTGTAGAGGGAAATTTATAGCACTAAATGCCCACACGAGAAAGCAGGAAAGATCTAAAATTGACACTCTAACATCACAATTAAAAGAACTAGAGAGGCAAGAGCAAACACATTCAAAAGCTAGCAGAAGGCAAGAAATAACTAAGATCAGAGCAGAACTGAAGGAGATAGAGACACAAAAAACCCTCCAAAAAATCAATGAATCCAGTAGTTAGTTTTTTGAAAAGATCAACAAAATTGACAGATCGCTAGCAAGACTAATAAAGAAGAAAAGAGAGAGGAATCAAATAGATGCAATAAAAAATGATAAAGGGGATATCACCACTGACCCCACAGAAATACAAACAACCATCAGAGAATACTATAAACGCCTCTACGCAAATCAACTAGAAAATCTAGAAGAAATGGATAATTTCCTGGACACTTACACTCTCCCAAGACTAAACCAGGAAGAAGTTGAATCCCTGAATAGACCAATAGCAGGCTCTGAAATTGAGGCAACAATTAATAGCCTACCCACCAAAAAAAGTCCAGGACCAGATGGATTCACAGCTGAATTCTACCAGAGGTACAAGGAGGAGCTGGTACCATTCCTTCTGAAACTATTCCAATCAATAGAAAAAGAGGGAATCCTCCCTAACTCATTTTATGAGGCCAACATCATCCTGATACCAAAGCCTGGCAGAGACACAACAAAAAAAGAGAATTTTAGACCAATATCCCTGATGAACATCGATGCAAAAATTCTCAATAAAATACTGGCAAACCGGATTCAGCAGCACATCAAAAAGCTTATCCACCATGATCAAGTGGGCTTCATCCCTGGGATGCAAGGCTGGTTCAACATTCACAAATCAATAAACGTAATCCAGCATATAAACAGAACCAAAGACAAGAACCACATGATTATCTCAATAGATGCAGAAAAGGCTTTTGACAAAATTCAACAGCCCTTCATGCTAAAAACGCTCAATAAATTCGGTATTGATGGAATGTACCTCAAAATAATAAGAGCTATTTATGACAAACCCAAAGCTAATATCATACTGAATGGGCAAAAACTGGAAAAATTCCCTTTGAAAACTGGCACAAGACAGGGATGCCCTCTCTCACCACTCCTATTCAACATAGTGTTGGAAGTTCTGGCTAGGGCAATCAGGCAAGAGAAAGAAATCAAGGGTATCCAGTTAGGAAAAGAAGAAGTCAAATTGTCCCTGTTTGCAGATGACATGATTGTATATTTATAAAACCCCATCGTCTCAGCTCAAAATCTCCTTAAGCTGATGAGCAACTTCAGCAAAGTCTCAGGATACAAAATTAATGTGCAAAAATCACAAGCATTCTTATACACCAGTAACAGACAAGCAGAGAGCCAAGTCAGGAATGAACTTCCATTCACAATTGCTTCAAAGAGAATAAAATACCTAGGAATCCAGCTTACAAGGGATGTAAAGGACCTCTTCAAGGAGAACTACAAACCACTGCTCAGTGAAATCAAAGAGGACACAAACAAATGGAAGAACATACCATGCTCATGGATAGGAAGAATCAATATCGTGAAAATGGCCATACTGCCCAAGGTTATTTATAGATTCAATGCCATCCCCATTAAGCTACCAATGAGTTTCTTCACAGAACTGGAAAATACTGCTTTAAAGTTCATATGGAACCAAAAAGGAGCCCGCATTGCCAAGACAATCCTAAGTCGGAAGGACAAAGTTGGAGGCGTCACGCTACCTGACTTCAAACTATACTACAAGGCTACAGTAACCAAAACAGCATGGTACTGGTACCAAAACAGAGATATAGACCAATGGAGCAGAACAGAGTCCTCAGAATTAATACCACACACCTACAGCCATCTGATCTTTGACAAACCTGAGAGAAACAAGAAATGGGGAAAGGATTCCCTCTTTAATAAATGGTGCTGGGAAAATTGGCTAGCCATAAGTAGAAAGCTGAAACTGGATTCTTTCCTTACTCCTTATACGAAGATTAATTCAAGATGGATTAGAGACTTAAATGTTAGACCTAATACCATAAAAACCCTAGAAGAAAATCTAGGTAGTACCATTCAGGACATAGGCATGGGCAAGGACTTCATGTCTAAAACATCAAAAGCAACAGCAGCAAAAGCCAAAATTGACAAATGGGATCTCATTAAACTAAAGATCTTTTGCACAGCAAAATAAACTACCATCAGAGTGAACAGGCAACCTACAGAATGGGAGAAAGTTTTTGCAACCTACTCATCTGTCAAAGGGCTAATATGCAGAATCTACAAAGAACTCAAACAAATATACAAGAAAAAAACAAACAACCCCATCAAAAAGTGGGCAAAGGATATGAACAGACATTTCTCAAAAGAAGACATTCATACAGCCAACAGACACATGAAAAAATGCTCATCATCACTCGCCATCAGAGAAATGCAAATCAAAACCACAATGAGATACCATCTCACACCAGTTAGAATGGCAATCATTAAGAAGTCAGGAAACAACAGGTGTTGGAGAGGATGTGGAGAAATAGGAACACTTTTACACTGTTGGTGGGATTGTAAACTAGTTCAACCATTATGGAAAACAGTATGGCAATTCCTCAAGCATCTAGAACTAGATGTACCATATGACCCAGCCATCCCACTACTGGGTATATACCCAAAGGATTATAAATTATTCTACTACAAAGACACATGCACACGTATGTTTATTGCAGCACTATTCACAATAGCAAAGACTTGGAATCAACCCAAATGTCCATCTGTGACAGACTGGATTAAGAAAATGTGGCACATATACACCATGGAATACTATGCAGCCATAAAAAAGGATGAGTTTGCGTCCTTTGTAGGGACATGGATGCAGCTGGAAACCATCATTCTTAGCAAATTATCACAAGAAGAGAAAACCAAACACCGCATGTTCTCACTCATAGGTGGGAACTGAACAATGAGATCACTTGGACTCGGGAAGGGGAACATCACACACTGGGGCCTATCATGGTGAGGGGGGAGGAGGGAGGGATTGCATTGGGGAGTTATACATGATATCAATGATGAATTGATGGGTGATGATGAGTTGATGGGTGCAGCACTCCAACATGGCATAAGTATACATATGTAACAAACCTGCACGTTATGCACATGTACCCTAGAACTTAAAGTATAATAAAATAAAATTAAATTAAATTAAAAAAAAGAAATGTTTCAAGTGTGCAATTAGCGTCTCCTACTTCTGAGATGGACCAAATACATTGTATTCTGCTTCATGAATATAATATTTTATTCGTCTTTATCATCAAAATTTTATTTTCATTATAAAATTCCTTAAAATTTTAATAAATTACAAACTAATATTTAGTGTATTTATTAAAAACAAAGAAACTGGAATCAGATTTCTTTGTTTAAAGTGTTCTCTCCCAGTTACACGTTGTCTGATGTATGAGAAGTGATTTAATCTCTTTGTGACTCAGTGTCCTTGAAAGGAAAATGACAATAATAACATTTAGCTAACACAGTTATTGTGAGAATTAGACAATATTCCAGAAACACTAATTTTCAATTGATGTCACTGGATATATAAATTCAATAAATATTTTATGAATAGCTCTTGTAGTAATTATTTTCAGGAAGAAAATGCATTTGTGTGAAAAATACATTGATACAACTTTTGTGAAATATTGACAAGGTACCCTTTACAAACTGGGAAGTGAATTTGTTCTGCTCTGAAATGCTAGAGAAGAGAAAAACAAACTATCCAAGAGAGGGAGAAAAGAAAAGAGCCAAAGAAGATGTGAGATATAAAACCACATTAGAAATAATCAGGGGAGTTTCCTCTATAGCATGTATTCAGAACCCTTTAGGACCAGGAATGAATGGTGCTAAATTTGAAGTGATTCAATTGCTGTTGGTGCAAATCTTTATCCAGGAGACAATCCCAGCAAAATTTCACTAAAGTCTACTACTCTCATTGTATTAGTCTGCTGATAGAGACATACCCAAGACTGGGCAATTTACAAAAGAAAGAGATTTAACTGGACTTACAGTTCCACGTGGCTGGGGAAGCCTCATAATCATGACAGAAGGCAAGGAGGAGCAAGTCACTTCTTACAGGAATTGCAGCAGACAAAGACAGCTTGTGAAGAGCAACTCCGATTTTTAAACCATCAGATCTGGTGAGGCCCATTCATTATTAGGAGAACAGCACAGGAAAGAACTGCCCCCATAATTCAGTCATCTCCCCCAGGGTCCCTCCCACAACACGTGGGAATTGTGGGCACTATAAGATGAGATTTGGGTGGGACAGAGAGTCAAACCATATCACTCATGAATGCTTTGTATAACGTAGTTTCCTACTTTGTTTTGTGAAAAAGGAGAAATGACTCAAATGTAGAGACATACACAAAATGAACTGCTAGTGGTTTTATAGAGGAATAATCAAGTAGGTATCTATCTCTCAGGTACTGGAAGAAATCCTGGGAACTTCTTTAGATTTCCATGCGATATCTTATGGAATTTGAACTAATTATGTTTGGATATAAAGGGGCATAACATACCTCAGTTGGTGTTGAATTTATGGAGATACCCATAACTTTTGCATTCTTAAAGTACTCTATAATTTTAAAAAAACTTTTCATGCATTATCTTACTTGTTCTTCACAAAGCTCTATGAGGCAGGCAGGGCAGGGATTCTTCATTGCAATTGCAGATTAGGAAGCTGAGCCTGGGTGGATTAACTGACATGCAAAAGGTAGAACAAGGAAAGCTTAAATTTATCTAGGCTTCTCCTTCTCTCACGTGCAGGATAAGAATCTCCAGATTGAAGAAAAATACGTTGGATGTTATGATCTTTTATTCTAGTTTAGGTAGACAACAGATATTTCTATAAAACTCAAGAAAAGGAAAATATGTGTGTCCTCTTAGAGAAAAGAAATCAAAGTATTTTTTTTTTCAAAATAATTGTTGTGGAAGCTTTTCAAGAAAATAAGTTTGAGGGGGCGGAGCAAGATGGCCGAATAGGAACAACTCCAGTCTCCAACTCCCAGCGCGAGCGACACAGAAGACCGGTGATTTCTGCATTTTCAACTGAGGTACTGGGGTCATCTCACTAGGGAGTGCCGGACAATCGGTGCTGGTCAGCTGCTGCAGCCTGACCAGCGAGAGCTGAAGCAGGGCGAGGCATCGCCTCACCTGGAAGCGCAAGGGGGAAGGGGGATCCGTTTTCCTAGCCAGGGGAACTGAGACACACAACACCTGGAAAATCGGGTAACTCCCACCCCAATACTGCGCTGTAAGCATACAGGCATTCCAGGAGAATATATCCCACACCTGGCCGGGAGGGTCCCACGCCCACGAAGCCTCCCTCACTGCTAACACAGCAGTCTGCCGCGATCTATCCGCAAGGCAGCAGCGAGGCTGGGGGAGGGGCGCCCGCCATTGCTGAGGCTTAAGTAGGTAAACAAAGCCGCTGGGAAGCTCGAACTGGGTGGAGCTCACAGCAGCTCAAGGAAGCCTGCCTGTCTCTGTAGTCTCCACCTCTGGGGACAGCGCACAGCTGAAGACCAACAGGGGAAGTAGCGGGAGCCGGTGCAGACGCGAACGACTCTGTCTGACAGCTTTGGGGAGAGCCGCGGATCTCCCAACGCGGAGGTTGAGATCTGAGAACGGACAGACTGCCTGCTCAGGTGTGTCCCTGACCCCTGAGTAGCCTAGCTGGGAGAAATCCCCCACTAGGGGCAGTCTGACACCCCACACCTCACAGGGTGGAGTACACCCCTGAGAGGACACTTCCAAAGGAAGAATCAGACAGGTACACTCGCTGTTCAGCAATATTCTATCTTCGGCAACCTCTGCTGCTGATACCCAGGCAAACAGGGTCTGGAGTGGACCTCAAGCAATCTCCAACAGACCAACAGAGAGTCCTTCTGACTGTCAGAAGGAAAACTATCAAACAGGAAGGACACCTATACCAAAACCCCATCAGTTCGTCACCACCATCAAAGACCAGAGACAGATAAAACCACAAAGATGGGGAAGAAGCAGGGCAGAAAAGCTGGAAATTCAAAAAATAAGAGCGCATCTCCCCCTGCAAAGGAGCGCAGCCCATCACCAGCAACGGATCAAAGCTGGTCAGAGAATGACTTGGACGAGAGGAGAGAAGAAGGCTTCAGTCCATCAAACTTATCAGAGCTAAAGGAGGAATTACGTACCCAGCGCAAAGAAACTAAAAATCTTGAAAAAAGAGTGGAAGAATTGACAGCTAGACTCATTAATGCAGAGAAGATCATAAACGAAATGACAGAGATGAAAACCATGACACGAGAAATACGTGACAAATGCACAAGCTTCAGTAACCGACTCGATCAACTGGAAGAAAGAGTATCAGCGATTGAAGATCAAATGAATGAAATGAAGCGAGAAGAGAAACCAAAAGAAAAAAGAAGAAAAAGAAATGAGCAAAGCCTGCAAGAAGTATGGGATTACGTAAAAAGACCAAATCTACGTCTGATTGGGGTGCCTGAAAGTGAGGGGGAAAATGGAACCAAGTTGGAAAACACTCTTCAGGATATCATCCAGGAGAACTTCCCCAACCTAGTAGGGCAGGCCAACATTCAAATTCAGGAAATACAGAGAACGCCACAAAGATACTCCTCCAGAAGAGCAACTCCAAGACACATCATTGCCAGATTCACCAAAGTTGAAATGAAGGAAAAAATCTTAAGGGCAGCCAGAGAGAAAGGTCGGGTCACCCACAAAGGGAAGCCCATCAGACTAACAGCAGATCTCTCGGCAGAAACTCTACAAGCCAGAAGAGAGTGGGGGCCAATATTCAACGTTCTTAAAGAAAAGAATTTTCAACCCAGAATTTCATATCCAGCCAAACTAAGTTTCATAAGTGAAGGAGAAATAAAATCCTTTACAGATAAGCAAATGCTTAGAGATTTTGTCACCACCAGGCCTGCCTTACAAGAGACCCTGAAGGAAGCCCTAAACATGGAAAGGAACAACCGGTACCAGCCATCGCAAAAACTTGGCAAAATGTAAAGACCATCGAGGCTAGGAAGAAACTGCATCAACTAACGAGCAAAATAACCAGTTAATATCATAATGGCAGGATCAAGTTCACACATAACAATATTAACCTTAAATGTTAATGGACTAAATGCTCCAATTAAAAGACACAGACTGGCAAACTGGATAAAGAGTCAAGACCCATCAGTCTGCTGTATTCAGGAGACCCATCTCACATGCAGAGACATACATAGGCTCAAAATAAAGGGATGGAGGAAGATCTACCAAGCAAATGGAGAACAAAAAAAAGCAGGGGTTGCAATCCTAGTCTCTGATAAAACAGACTTTAAACCATCAAAGATCAAAAGAGACAAAGAAGGCCATTACATAATGGTAAAGGGATCAATTCAACAGGAAGAGCTAACTCTCCTAAATATATATGCACCCAATACAGGAGCACCCAGATTCATAAAGCAAGTCCTTAGAGACTTACAAAGAGACTTAGACTCCCATACAATAATAATGGGGGACTTCAACACTCCGCTGTCAACATTAGACAGATCAACGAGACAGAAAGTTAACAAGGATATCCAGGAATTGAACTCATCTCTGCACCAAGCGGACCTAATAGACATCTATAGAACTCTCCACCCCAAATCAACAGAATATACATTCTTCTCAGCACCACATCGCACTTATTCCAAAATTGACCACATAATTGGAAGTAAAGCACTCCTCAGCAAATGTAAAAGAACAGAAATTATAACAAACTGTCTCTCAGACCACAGTGCAATCAAACTAGAACTCAGGACTAAGAAACTCAATCAAAACCGCTCAACTACATGGAAACTGAACAACCTGCTCCTGAATGACTATTGGGTACATAACGAAATGAAAGCGGAAATAAAGATGTTCTTTGATACCAATGAGAACAAAGATACAACATACCAGAATCTCTGGGACACATTTAAAGCAGTGTGTAGAGGGAAATTTATAGCACTAAATGCCCACAAGAGAAAGCAGGAAAGATCTAAAATTGACACTCTAACATCACAATTAAAAGAACTAGAGAGGCAAGAGCAATCACATTCAAAAGCTAGCAGAAGGCAAGAAATAACTAAGATCAGAGCAGAACTGAAGGAGATAGAGACACAAAAAACCCTCCAAAAAATCAATGAATCCAGGAGTTGGTTTTTTGAAAAGATCAACAAAATTGACAGACCGCTAGCAAGGCTAATAAAGAAAAAAAGAGAGAGGAATCAAATAGATGCAATAAAAAATGATAAAGGGGATATCACCACTGACCCCACAGAAATACAAACTACCATCAGAGAATACTATAAACACCTCTACGCAAATCAACTAGAAAATCTAGAAGAAATGGATAATTTCCTGGACACTTACACTCTCCCAAGGCTAAACCAGGAAGAAGTTGAATCCCTGAATAGACCAATAGCAGGCTCTGAAATTGAGGCAACAATTAATAGCCTACCCACCAAAAAAAGTCCAGGACCAGATGGATTCACAGCTGAATTCTACCAGAGGTACAAGGAGGAGCTGGTACCATTCCTTCTGAAACTATTCCAATCAATAGAAAAAGAGGGAATCCTCCCTAACTCATTTTATGAGGCCAACATCATCCTGATACCAAAGCCTGGCAGAGACACAACAAAAAAAGAGAATTTTAGACCAATATCCCTGATGAACATTGATGCAAAAATCCTCAATAAAATACTGGCAAACCGGATTCAGCAGCACATCAAAAAGCTTATCCACCATGATCAAGTGGGCTTCATCCCTGGGATGCAAGGCTGGTTCAACATTCGCAAATCAATAAACGTAATCCAGCATATAAACAGAACCAAAGACAAGAACCACATGATTGTCTCAATAGATGCAGAAAAGGCTTTTGACAAAATTCAACAGCCCTTCATGCTAAAAACGCTCAATAAATTCGGTATTGATGGAACGTACCTCAAAATAATAAGAGCTATTTATGACAAACCCACAGCTAATATCATACTGAATGGGCAAAAACTGGAAAAATTCCCTTTGAAAACTGGCACAAGACAGGGATGCCCTCTCTCACCACTCCTATTCAACATAGTGTTGGAAGTTCTGGCTAGGGCAATCAGGCAAGAGAAAGAAATCAAGGGTATCCAGTTAGGAAAAGAAGAAGTCAAATTGTCCCTGTTTGCAGATGACATGATTGTATATTTAGAAAACCCCATCGTCTCAGCCCAAAATCTCCTTAAGCTGATAAGCAACTTCAGCAAAGTCTCAGGATACAAAATTAATGTGCAAAAATCACAAGCATTCTTATACACCAGCAACAGACAAGCAGAGAGCCAAATCAGGAATGAACTTCCATTCACAATTGCTTCAAAGAGAATAAAATACCTAGGAATCCAGCTTACAAGGGATGTAAAGGACCTCTTCAAGGAGAACTACAAACCACTGCTCAGTGAAATCAAAGAGGACACAAACAAATGGAAGAACATACCATGCTCATGGATAGGAAGAATCAATATCGTGAAAATGGCCATACTCCCCAAGGTTATTTATAGATTCAATGCCATCCCCATCAAGCTACCAATGACTTTCTTCACAGAATTGGAAAAAACTGCTTTAAAGTTCATATGGAACCAAAAAAGAGCCCGCATTGCCAAGACAATCCTAAGTCAAAAGGACAAAGCTGGAGGCGTCACGCTACCTGACTTCAAACTATACTACAAGGCTACAGTAACCAAAACAGCATGGTACTGGTACCAAAACAGAGATATAGACCAATGGAACAGAACAGAGTCCTCAGAAATAATACCGCACATCTACAGCCATCTGATCTTTGACAAACCTGAGAGAAACAAGAAATGGGGAAAGGATTCCCTATTTAATAAATGGTGCTGGGAAAATTGGCTAGCCATAAGTAGAAAGCTGAAACTGGATCCTTTCCTTACCCCTTATACGAAGATTAATTCAAGATGGATTAGAGACTTAAATGTTAGACCTAATACCATAAAAACCCTAGAAGAAAATCTAGGTAGTACCATTCAGGACATAGGCATGGGCAAGGACTTCATGTCTAAAACACCAAAAGCAACGGCAGCAAAAGCCATAATTGACAAATGGGATCTAATTAAACTAAAGAGCTTTTGCACAGCAAAAGAAACTACCATCAGAGTGAACAGGCAACCTACAGAATGGGAGAAAATTTTTGCAACCTACTCATCTGACAAAGGGCTAATTTCCAGAATCTACAAAGAACTCAAACAAATATACGAGAAAAAAACAAACAACCCCATCAAAAAGTGGGGAAAGGATATGAACAGACATTTCTCAAAAGAAGATATTCATACAGCCAACAGACACATGAAAAAATGCTCATCATCACTGGCCATCAGAGAAATGCAAATCAAAACCACAATGAGATACCATCTCACACCAGTTAGAATGGCAATCATTAAGAAGTCAGGAAACAACAGGTGTTGGAGAGGATGTGGAGAAATAGGAACACTTTTACACTGTTGGTGGGATTGTAAACTAGTTCAACCATTATGGAAAACAGTATGGCAATTCCTCAAGGATCTAGAACTAGATGTACCATATGACCCAGCCATCCCACTACTGGGTATATACCCAAAGGATTATAAATTAGTCTACTACAAAGACACATGTACACGTATGTTTATTGCGGCACTATTCACAATAGCAAAGACTTGGAATCAACCCGAATGTCCATCTGTGACAGACTGGATTAAGAAAATGTGGCACATATACACCATGGAATACTATGCAGCCATAAAAAAGGATGAGTTTGCGTCCTTTGTAGGGACATGGATGCAGCTGGAAACCATCATTCTTAGCAAACTATCACAAGAAGAGAAAACCAAACACCGCATGTTCTCACTCATAGGTGGGAACTGAACAATGAGATCACTTGGACTCGGGAAGGGGAACATCACACACTGGGGTCTATCATGGGGAGGGGGGAGGGGGGAGGAGGGAGGGATTGCATTGGGGAGTTATACATGATATAAATGATGAATTGATGGGTGCTGACGAGTTGATGGGTGCAGCACACCAACATGGCATAAGTATACATATGTAACAAACCTGCACGTTATGCACATGTACCCTAGAACTTAAAGTATAATAAAAAAAATAAAATAAAAAAAAAAAAAAAAAAAAAAAAAAAAAAAAAAAAAAAAAAGAAAATAAGTTTTTGAAGTTATGCTATAAGTAAAATAAATTTCTCAATTAGATTAAATAAGGTCTTTAGATAGAAATAAATCATTTTGTTGACAATCTGTGTTTGATTTTAAGTGCCTTGAGTCATACTAACCATGACTTATTTTTTCTGTATTCTGATGCTTTAACATTTAGAATCTTGGCCACCCTGCAGGACCTGCCCCAATTTCTAGAGATTCTTAAATAGCCCAGTAATGCACTTTTCAATTGCAAACCAACCAATCTAGAGTTTAGACTCATAAGCAACTCCTTTATCAGGATCTCATATTATGGACCACTATCCATCTTCCCTAATTACTCTAAGGGCAAGGACCAGAAATTAGCGGCAGCCCCTATCCCCAGGCCTATCTAAAATTATTGAAATCAATCAATCCTTATTTGACTTATCCTGACTTGCCCTTTCCTTCCTGTGGAAACTAAAATAAAGTCTCTGGCTCCTAATCGATGCTGGTGCTTCCCCACATTCCCCCTACCCCGACCCTTCACCTTTTGGCTTGCCATGCCCTCTCCTCTTGGAATCTGTAAGTATAATAAACTTTCCTTTCAATGGCAGTCATCTTCTAATCTGTTGGCCTTGCCATACCTATACAATGATAAAACCTATTTTTAAATAATAATAATAGTAATAAAAGCTTCTTGCTCCTGATGTATACTTGTGAGTACACACACATTCAGATTTCTTTCTCCCTCTTCCCTCCCATCCAACTTAGAACCAGTAGAACCACAGTCTGGAAGTCACTCATCCTCATCTATGACTAAAAACTGAGCAGAAGATGACATTATTGGTGTATTGCATGTCTCAGGGTGCTGTATAGACAAGACACTAGAATAAACAAAAGAACATCACATTGTGATTCCAAGCACAGGGATTTTGTTTTCTATGGGGGATAAAAATGTGGCACTTGAAAGGAAGAGTCCTGAGTAGTGACAGAAAGAGTGGGAGTAATTAGGAGTCAAGAGAATGTTTCCACCTTCTGAAGATACTAGCAGTGAAAACCTGCCTACTAGTGAACAGAACAGACAATCAACACCTTACTTCTTTTTCTGCACAAGATATCAGATTTTCAAACTAGACTCACTTGAATTATAGATCTTACCCAGGATCAAGCTTTACCAATAATTTTTAAGATACAAGCAATTAAAAGGCACAGAGTATACAGGGAGATGTTAGACACAATGAGTGCATCTCTTCAGTTTTGTCCTTACTATATTGGACTCGTACTTTTGCTTCGGGGTACATTTAGGTTAAGAAACATCTCCATTCTCTTTTATACCAGATAGTGTGCAATTTACATGGTGGTTTTTATTCTTCATGTTTACGTAAGCAATCGTGAAGAGAATGTCCCGCTAAAAGTATTTCATAGATGAGGGCTTTCTTTCTTGTAAATATCATTAGTCTGTTCAATAAAGTCAATTTTCAGCATGTTTACAAGGAGATTAGATTGAGTTGCCTGATTTCTTTTTTGTTTGTTTGTTTGTTTTTTGTGAGCACTGGTCTAGTAATAATAGAAAAATGTATTGTGGCTGGGAGCGGCAGCTCATGCCTATAATCCCAATACTTTTGGGGGGCCGAGGTGGGCAGATCACCTGAGGTCCAGAGTTCAAGAACAGCCTGGCCAACTTGATAAAATGCTGTCTCTACTAAAAATGCAAAAATTAGCCAGGCATGGTGGTGGGCACCTCTAATCCCAGCTACTTGGGAGGCTGAGGCAAGAGAATTGCTTGAACCCAGGAGGCAGAGGTTGCAGTGAGCAGAGATCGTGCCACTGCACTCCAGCCTGGGTGACAGAGCAAGACTCCATCTCAACCATCTCAAAAAAAAAAAAAAAAAAAGAAAAAAAAAATGTATTGTAAGCTTACTGGTCTACTGCTTACCTCCTTCCTTCTTATTACCTTTCCTTGTATCTTCCTTGTCCAGTTCCCATGCTTTACAATGCAGATCACCATATGGTGTTGCGTAATTATCAAAAGTCTTATTTAATGTACTTTTTATAACTTCATGTAATGTATTACATTACATGAAGTATTTATTGAGCATAGATGGAGTGTGTAGTAACCCGGAGCTAAGAATATTCATTGCTAAAGAATAGAAGGGGCAGAAAATCTATCATGCTCTATACTAATATAATTTTTCCAGTTGTGGAACATTTAAGAATAAATATATGATAAGAAATACAGTATCTCAAAAAAGGTTAGGCCACAACTTTTGAGAGGATTAGATTTCATTGGTCTAAAAGAGGTATATACACCTGTATTTACTTTTTTCTAGATAATGACATGGTATCTTACACATAATTCTACAGTAAAATGTTATTTACTCAGAAATATAATGGCATATGTCTCAATTACATTGGTTTGAAGATATGATGAAGATAATTTAAATCTGGATTTTCAAATATGTGTACCACAGTTGATCCTTGATTAATACAGGAGTTAGGGTCACAACTCCACATACAGTTGAAAATACACTTATAAAATTTGACTCCCCAAAACACTTAACTACTATTAACTGAGAGCCCTATGGATTACATAAACATTCAATTAACAAATATTTTTTATGTTATATGTATTACATACTATATTTTTATAATAAAGCAAACTGGAGAAAGGAGAATGTTATTTACAAAATCATAAGAAAGAGAAAATAAATGTACTATTCATTAAGTAGAATGGGTCATCATAAAGATCTTCATCGTCTTCATGTTGAGTAGGCTGAGGAGGAGGAAGAGGAAGGGTTGGTCTTACTGTCTCAGGGGTCGTAGAGATGGAAGAAAATTTACATATTTTCTGAACCTATGCAGTTTAAACCTGTGCTCTTCAAGAGTCAACTATATTTACTTTTGCTGATACCTGATAACTTCTAGTACTCTTTTTTTTTTTTTTTTTTTTTTTTTTTTTTGAGACGGAGTCTGGCTCTGTCGCCCAGGCTGGAGTGCAGTGGCCGGATCTCAGCTCACTGCAATCTCCACCTCCCAGGTTTACGCCATTCTCCTGCCTCAGCCTCCTGAGTAGCTGGGACTACAGGCGCCTGCCACCTCGCCTGGCTAGTTTTTTGTATTTTTTAGTAGAGGAGGGGTTTCACCGTGTTAGCCAGGATGGTCTCGATCTCCTGACCTTGTGATCCACCTGTCTCGGCCACCCAAAGTGCTGGGATTACAGGCTTGAGCCACCGCGCCCGGCCAATTTCTAGTACTCTTTAGATAAAATTTATGTAGAATAAACAAGAAAGCTTAGAAAGTGTCCCTGTACTTCTTTGGGCTAAATTCAACTGGTAGCAATTTGTCCAAAAGCCCATGGCTACAAGATAATCCATCAAAATAAGTAAATTGAAGGGAAATAGGAAAAGCAAGATATTAGCAGTAATATAAAACCCTGGAGATCAGGAGGCAAATGGCTTCAACGAGGACCCGGACATTTGCCTGATGCAAGAGATGCTAGATTTTGGGCTTTCCATAGTCCTGGTCCCATTTTGTACTGAGGCTTTTAGAGATACACAAAATAGAGGGAAGACAAAGCTTAACTATTAGCAATAGTGTTATTAATATAATATGCTTAAAATGAAATGCAAAGTCGTCTTTCTTCAGGCCCACACCATCATGAACGTCAGGTGATATTCAGGATTAATTATTAAGTCGCTTCATGACCTATTTTTTCCCTTAGCAATACTGTGTAACAACCTAAGAAAAAACTCCAATGGCATATGATAAAAAACATTTCTTTTTGTTTATGAGTCTGGCTTAGCCAAGTGGTGCTTCTGATCTGCTGCATTTAGTCTATTGTGGCTAAGCTTGTTCATTTGTCTGTGGGCAGCTTGCAAATCAATTGAGGGTTTGCTAATTTAGGATGATCTTGGCCTCACTTTCTCATTTGTGATCTATACAGTCTCACATTCTCTAAGTTAGCTCAAGTTTTTTCATAATGTCACAGGCAGGGGCTGAACAGAGGCAGTAGAAGTGTGTGGGCTTTTTTGAGGCCCTGGCTCAGAAATGGAATTTCAACATTTGTGCTTCATTCTGGTGGTCACAGTAAAATCTATCCTGAATTCCAAGTGTGAGGCAATTAAAAGTTGCAGGGGAAATGTTGGACGCAGGGAGGCTATAAATTAGAACCATTGAGTAATTAATCTACCACAGTGGCCACATAGGAAAGCACAAAAATTTACGTAAGCCTCGTAATGTGTAACCAGGGATCAGGTCTATACATGATTATTTTCCTCCTTGAGAAGTCCTGCTGTATAACATTGTCTTAGCCTATTTGGTCTGCTGTGACAAAAATTCCGTAGATGGCTTATAAGCAACAGATATTTACTTCTCTTAGGTCTGGAGACTGGGAACACCAAGATAATAGTGCCAGCAGATCCAGTGTTAGGCAAGGGCCCACTTCCTGATTCATAGATGCCAGCTTCTCACTTTGTCCTCACATGGAAGTTCTGTAGTGCCCCTTTAATAAAGGCATTACTACCATTCATGAAGGCTCTGCCATCATAACTTAATCACCCACCAAAGGCCTCACCTCCTACTGCCTTCAAATTGAGGGTTAGGATTTCAACATAAGATTTTTGGAAAAGCCCACACATTCAGTCCACGGCGATCATATTCTGCTATAGCCAATATTTAAAATTTCTTTAAGGCAACATTTCTAAGATTCTTGGTATGTTAGAAGTGTTGTTACCTAAATTCACTGCCTGTAGTAAACAGCAAGAGGAAACCACAACTCTTCATTTTGGAAATACACCAGGCAGCCCCAATAAGCAGCAGGGTAAGAACCGACTGAAACAGATGTTAATGGGAGAGAGATGCACATTTTGCAATGAATTGAAGCACAGATGATTCCTCCTACACCAACCAGGTAAAAAACGATAAGAGCTGCAGTTTAGAGGAGACAGCATCCTCCCAGCAGAGTCGTGTGCTTTTTGAATTAAAGCCAAAAAACATAAATTGAGTGAAATTTTGTATAAATGTCAGGTTGCTTTGATTTATTAATCACTCTTATTTATCCAAGTTAAAATTCTCATGAAGGAGCTCATATTTCCTTTTTGTAGTTGATATGAGAACACATTAAGATGTGGGAGAGGGGGAGAAATTAAAGGTAATTATCCAGCCTATCCCACAAAATAAATCCCTTCTTAAATCCATGTCAGCAAAACCATCTGGTAAAGCCATCACTTGACATGTTGTTTTTATTACCATTATCTCGATGAATAAAGATAAACATATATAAAGCATAGAGAAAAAACTCAGCTGTAGAAAAAGCCCACACAGTAGGTTTTAAAAATATGTATGATCAAAATCATTGGAAAATTTGATTCATTAAAAAGGTACCTTATTTTCTGTCAAAGTTCACATCTTATTAGAATATTAGCTTCTTAAAAATGTAGCTATATTCAGAATAATTCTATTAAAATTGTAGCTTCATCAAGTGTGATGATATCTGTCATTTCCAACCCTCTGACTTTTCTCCTGCCTTAAACTTTCTGTAGCATACTTCAGATTTTGGATTTCATCCTTCAGATTTGAACCCACTTTTTTGTCCATTGTTACTGGTAATGATTTTAGATACTCTCGTCTCTGCACCTTATGCCTCCCAGTCAATAAAAGAATTTACACTGTTATATAAATGCCTCTTTAATATTTTTAGAGGATGGTAAGAATAGTAGTTATTTCAACTGCCTGTTAGCAAGTTCTTGGAGACAAAACTTATATGAACCCCCTGTACACTGCTATCACCAACTGAAACAGAAGGCTAAATTTATTTCCATATTACTGCAAATTAATTGGTCTATTATCCTTGAATATATTATATTTGCCTATTCTTGAAAACCCAGGAATAGTTTTATAAACTTATTATCGGTGTCCATTACATTCAAGAAATCACCAAAATTCTGCTGATTCAATTCTAAAATACGTCTCAAATCTATTAACTCTTTTTCACACTCAAGCCTACCGCCTTTGTCGAGGCCTAGATTGTTTTCCCCACAATGTTCAACAGTCTGTTGCCTTGACATCCAGCTGTTTGTGTTGCTCCCATCCCAAACTCCAGCTTAGTACTTATACTTCCATCTATGTTACCTCAACTTCTTTTAAAATTGCTTTAAGGTCCCCTTCAATTCCTCAGAGCCCATTGGATAAAATGCAAACTCCTTGGATATGGGATCCTAACATGCCTTATTGAACTCTGTAGTTGCATTTTCTACTTTGATGCTTGGCACCGAGAAGATACTCAAGGTATGCTTGAGAAATGAAACAAATGGTTTAAAAATTGGAACAGATGACTGTTTGTTGAGGGGGTTAAGAAGTATTGCACTATTGTCATAGAAGCAGGGAGTCTTATTTTCAGAGTTAACTTGTATGTGAATTAGCAGACTCACAGATCATGTGAGTAGTTGAAGGAAGCTCATTTTCATTTTGCCGATCATATGCGAAAAATCAGTACAGGTGACAAAAACACAGAAAAAAAATTTCCTATTGTTTTTTAAATGTGAAATTTAAGAGGATTTCAACAGTTGAATTCTCAAGAAAGCAATGATGACAAAGTACAAGGGAATTGACAAGAGTTTTTATCTGTAGAATATAAATATGACAGAAGAACACTTAGACACATACTGTGAAATCACCTAACGATTTGAAAGAATGGCAGAAAATTGGCTCCATTGACTAAATGTATTTCTGGAATCTCTTCATGTGGCACTACCCTACTTTTGCCTTCTCACTAACTTCTGAAGACGTGGCTATCAGCAATAAAAAAATCAATTCCTATCAAATAATTATCAGCAGATGATGTTTTTCATACCTAAGTGGATAAGACTGATAATATTTTGTACATAATTATACACAAAATAGTTATTACCACCAATCTCAGAAATGAGTTCAATAAAACAAGACATTTTGTTTGACATTTTATATCCTATGATATTTTTAAAGTAGGAGTGACTTATGTAATCCTCTCTCTGATTTAATTAAGTAGAATAATCAAGATTATGGGGATATAGAGATGGATTATCGCTTGTTCTAGATCTTTTCACTAAATATGCCATGTACAAATGATTCATCTTCTCACTAAAAGAATCTCTTTTCTATGAGAGTGAGAAAAGTCACTCTCATTTGTGCCAAATGTGCAGCTTACAGAGTTTCTAAAAGTATTAAGGGACCATGGACTATGTATTAGAATATTTAAATCCTTGTTAGAGATTAATTGAGGAAATATATTAAGTGATCTGGGCCAATCACCAACTTGCTTTTGTGTTCATGAATGGACCTATCAGGAAAAAAAATGTTTAAAAATTCAGGAAGTTGGACTCTTTTTTTTTTTTTTTTTTTTTTTTCCCGAGATGGAATTTAACTCTTGTCCTCCAGGCTGGAGTACAATAGCCCAATCTCAGCTCACTGCAACCTCTACCTCCCGGGTTCAAGGGATTCTCCTGTCTCAGCCTCCTGAGTAGTTGGGATTACAGGCACCCACCACCATGCCCAGCTAATTTTTTTGTAATTTTAGTAGAGGTGGGGTTTCACCGTGTTGGCCAGCCTGGTCTTGAATTCCTGACCTCAGTTAGTCCACCCACCTGGGCCTCCAGAAGTGCTGGGATTACAGGTGTGAGCCACTGCACCCAGGCTGAATTCTTTTTTTTTTTTTTTCAATACTTTAAGTTCTAGGGTACATGTGCACAATGTTTGTTACAGAGGTATACATTCTGCCATGTTGATTTGCTGCACCCATCAACTTGACATTTACTTTAGGTATTTCTCCTTATTCTATCCCTCCCCCAGTCCCCTACCCCCGACGGGTCCCGATGTCTGATATTCCCTCCCCTGTGTCCACATGTTCTCGTTGTTCAGTTCCCACCTATGAGTGAGAACATGCAGTGTTTGCTTTTCTGTCCCTGTGATAGTTTGCCGAGAATGGTGGTTTCCAGTTTCATCCACGTCCCTGCAAAGGACATGAACTCATCCTTTTTTATGGCTGCAGAGTATTCCATGGTGTATATGTGCCACATTTTCCCAACCCAGTCTATCATTGATGGACATTTGGGTTGGTTCCCAGTCTTTGCTATTGTGAATAGTGCCTCAATAAACATACATGTGCATGTGTCTTTATTGTAGCATGATTTATAATCCTTTGGGTGTATGCCCAGTAATGGGATTGCTGGGTCAAATGGTATTTCTAGTTCTAGATCCTTGAGGAATCGCCACACTGTCTTCCACAATGGTTGAACTAATTTACACTCCCACCGACAGTGTAAAAAGTGTTCCTATTTCTCCACATCCTCTCCAGCATCTGTTGTTTCCTGACTTTTTGATGCTCGCCATTCTAACTGGCATGAGATGGTATCTCATTGTGGTTTTAATTTGCATTTCTGTAATGGCCAGTGATGATGAGCGTTTTTTCATATGTCTTTTGGCTTCATAAATGTCTTCTTTTGAGAAGTATCTGTTCATATCCTTTGCCCACTTTTTGATGGAGTTGTTTGTTTTTTGTTTTTTTTTTTTTTTTGTAAATTTGTTTAGGTTCTTTGTAGATTCTGAATATTAGCCCTTTGTCAGATGGGTAGATTGCAAAGATTTTCTCCCGTTCTGTAGGTTGCCTGTTCACTCTGATGGTAGTTTCTTTTGCTGTGCAGAAGCTCTTTAGTTTAATTAGATCTCGTTTGTCTATTTTGGCTTTTGTTGCCATTGCTTTTGGTGTTTTAGTCACGAAGTCTTTGCCCGTGCTATGTCCTGAATAGTATTGCCTAGGTTTTCTTCTAGGATTTCTAGGGTGTTAGGTCTTACATTTAAGTCTTTAATCCATCTTGAGTTAATTTTTGTATACAGTGTAAGGAAGGGATCCAGTTTCAGCTTTCTACATGTGGCTAACCAGTTTTCCCAGCACCATTTATTAAATAGGAAATCCTTTCCCCATTTCTTGTTTTTGTCAGGTTTGTCAAAGATCAGATGGTTGTAGATGTGTGGTATGATTTCTGAGGTCTCTGTACTGTTCCATTGGTCTATATCTGTTTTGGTAGCAGTACCATGCTGTTTTGGTTACTGTAGCCTTGTAGTATAGTTTGAAGTCAGGTAGTATGATGCTTCCAGCTTTATTCATTTTGCTAAGGATTGTCTTGGCTATGTGGACTCTTTCTTGGTTCCACGTGAACTTTAAAGTAATTTTTCCAATTCTGTGAAGAAAGTCAGTGATAGCTTGATGGGGATAGCATTGAATCTGTACATTACCTTGGGCAGTATGGCCATTTTCAAGATATTGATTCTTCCTATCTATGAGCATGGAATGTTCTTCCATTTGTTTGTGTCCTCTTTTATTTCATTGAGCAGTGGTTAGTAGTTTTCCTTGAAGAGGTCCTTCACATCCCTCGTAAGTTGGATTCCTAGGTATTTTATTCTCTTTGTAGTAATTGTGAATGGCAGTTCACTCATGATTTGGCTCTCTGTTTGTCTGTTATTAGTGTATAGGAATGCTTGTGATTTTCACACATTGATTTTGTATGCTGAGACTTTTTTGAAGTTACTTATCAGCTTAAGGAGATTTTGGGCTGAGACAATGGGGTTTCCTAAATATACAATCAGGTCATCTGCAAACAGAGACAATTTGACTTCCTGTTTTCCTAATTGAATATCCTTTGTTTCTTTCTCTTGCCTGATTGCCCTAGTCAGAACTTCCAACACGATGTTGAGAAGGAGTGGTGAGTGAGGGCATCCTTGTCTTCCTCCTGGTTTTCAAAGGGAATGCTTCCAGTTTTTGCCCATTCAGTATGATACTGGTTGTGGGTTTGTCATAAATAGCTCTTATTATTTTGAGACACGTTCCATCAATAACTAGTTTATTGAGAGTTTTTAGCTTGAAACACTGTTGAATTTTGTTGAAGGCCTTTTCTGCATCTATTAAGATAATCATGTGGTTTTTGTCGTTGGTTCTGTTTATGTGATGGTTTACGTTTATTGATTTGCATATGTTGAATCAGTCTTGTATCCCAGGGATGAAGCCAACCTGATCATGGTGGATAAGCTTTTTGATGTGCTACTGCATTCTGTTTGACAGTATATTCTTGAGGATTTTTGCATTGATGTTCATCACAGACATTGGTCCAAAATTCTCTTTTTTAGTTGTAGCTCTACCAGGCTTTGATGCTAGCCTCATAAAATGAGTTAGGGAGGCTCCCCTCTTTTTCTATTGATTGAAATAGTTTTAGAAGGAATGGTACCAGTTTCTCTTTGTACCTCTGGTAGAATTCGGCTGTGAATCCATCTGCCTGGACTTTTTTTGTTGGTATGCTATTAATTATTACCTCAATTTCAGCAGCTGTTATTCTTCTATTCAGAGATTCAACTTCTTCCTGGTTTAGTCTTGGCAGGGTGTATGTGTCCAGGAATTTATCCATTTCTTTTAGATTTTCTAGTTTATTTGCATACAGGTGTTTACAGTATTCTCTGATGACAGTTAGTATTTCTGTGGGATTGTTGGTGATATCCCATTTATCATTTTTTATTGTGTCTATTGTATTCTTCTCTCTTTTCTTCTTTATTAGTCCTGCTAGCTGTCTGTCTATTTTGTTGATCTTTCAAAAAAACCAGCTCCTGGATTCATTAATTATTTTGAAGGGTTTTTCATGTCTATATCTCCTTCAGTTCTGCTCTGATCTTAGTTATTTCTTGTCTTCTGCTAGTTTTGAATTTGTTTGCTCTTGCTTCTCTAATGTTTTTAATTGTGATGTTAGGGTATCAATTTTAGATCCCTCCTGCTTTCTCTTATGGGCATTTAGTGCTATAAATTTCCCTCTACACACTGCTCTAAATATGTCCCAGAAATTCTGGTACCTTGTGTCTTTGTTCTCATTGGTTTCAAAGAACATCTTTATTTCTGCCTTCATGTTGTTATTTACCCAGTAGTCATTCAGGAGCAGATTGTTCAGTTTCCATGTAGTTGTGCAGTTTTGAGTGAGTTCTAAATCCTGAGTTCTAATTTGATTTCACTGTGGTCTGAGAGACAGTTTGTTGTGTTGGCCTGAACTCTTAATAACCCTTTAAGATACCAACTAACTGTGTCATTAGGCTAAATCTGTTGTTGTTTGATGGCGTCTCGCTCTGTCTCCCATGGTGGAGTTCAGTGATGGGATCTCGGCTCACTACAGCCTCTGCCTCCCGGGTTCCAGCGATTCTCCTGTCTCAGCCTCCTGAGTAGCTGAGATCACAGGCATGTGCCACCACCCTGGCTAATTTTTGTATTTTTAGTAGATATGGGGTTTCACCATGTGGGCCAGGCTTGTCTTGGACTCCTGCCCTCAGGAGATCTGCCCGCCCTGACCTCCCAACGTGCTAAGATTACAAGCGTGTATCACCGCGCCTGGCCTAAGATAAAATTTAACCCCAAAATGGCTCCAGTTGTTCCTAGCTCTTGTTCAATGCCTTATAGAGGCGCTGATATGGGTGAAAAGGAGTATTCCAAATTAAACAAGCAGCAGGCTGAAGATGTGTTTCAGGGATTCAGTCAAGGAATCATAAAATATTATAACTACGATGGAAATAAATCATATTGGCAAACACTTCACCTTACAAGTGATAACATTCGGGCAGAAATGTAGGCCTTTTGATACCAGAGCAGCTTGACTTTTTAGTATTGATACTATGTGAAGGTTTGCATTCTTTCCAAAATTCATGTTGGTATTTAATCTTCAATGTAACAGTGTTAATAAGTGAAACTTTTAGAGGTAATTAGGCAGAGACCTAAATGGTTGGGGTTAGCAACCTTATAAAAGGGCTGGTGGGAACTAGCTAGACCTCTCTTGCCCTTTTTTCCTTCCACCCTTCTGCCATGTAATGATACGGTGGGTATCTCCTCTGTAGATGCAGTAACAAGACACCAACTTGGAAGCAGAGACTAAGCCCTCACCGTAAACCAAACCTGTGAGTACCTTGATCTTGGGCTTCCCATCCTCCAGAAGTATGAGAAATAAATTTCTATAATTTATAAATTACCCAGTCTGGCATATTTTGTTACAGCAGGATGAATGAACTAAGACACGTATATAATGATGCCTTTCTTGATATTTAATCATACAGCTCTAGAACCCTGAGAAATAATCATTTAGAGGTAGCAATTCCATTTTTGATCTTTTAGAATATGAGACAAAATTGGTTGCTTGAAGTGCTGAGGCAAGAAAGATTATGAAATCTCAACAGGTGTAGGTAAATGAGTGCTGTTGGGGAGTGGTGGAGGCAGTTATGCCATACTTACATTTCCAGTTTTAAAGCTTTTGCAAAGTAGATGTGTCTCAGAGGACACTTCTGGGGCTATTAGAAAGACAACTGAGCTAGGGATGGAAATTTAAGACAATAATTCTGGAGGAAGAGTTACCTTTAATTCACGTGTTTGTTTATAGCCTGGCTAGTTATTACACCTTTAAACATATAAATCAATGTCCATAAGCATTCTGGGCATGAGAGTTTTATTACTTCTAGGAACACATTTTATTTTTCTTATATGTGTAGGGATCTGTGCTAGGGAGTGGTTCCTGCCTACAGAAAGAGAAACAGACTAAATCTGCCTCCACAGAACCTGTAATCTTGTAGATGACCAAAAGGTGATTTCAAACGTCAGTGAGTTGACATGAGTGCTGGTCTTCGGGGAAGCTGTCTTTTCATATTTCCTATTAAGTTGATGCACAATTTTATATCTTCCCTGAAATAAGAGTGTTAGTGGTAAGGGAAGGGAAATGACATTTACTATGCATTATCCTCAAGGATTTTGTTAGGTGGCTTATGAAATGTTTTTTAAAATCTTTTCAACTATAGTCCTGCAGGGTACCTCTTATTATCTCCATGTGCCTGATAAGAATTGTTTAAGGTTACCTATTAATAAATTGTACCCCACCATTTAAAAAACCCAGAAATCTAAATTATTTCAGTTAAAGGTATATAAAGATATTTAGGGAGAGGGAATGAGGCATATCATGTTTATTGGTTAGGAAGTAATATTTTCCAAAACAGTTTTAAAAGAAGTATAAATCCTTTACAAGTTTTTACCTATGATTTGGAAAAGTATCTCTACTTCTCCCAGCAAAGAATGTTCATTTCCCAAATACCTACAATGGTATTACCTATCACTCTACTATGCACATTGAACATTGTGGAAATTAACATTATTTCCATTTAAAGTACATAAGTTTCGTTAAAATAAATTTAAAAGCTAGTGTCTGTAAATAGAGCCATGGTTTATTTTAAAAAGTACCAGCTATATCAAATACCGGCTATAAAAATTGTTGTAGAGATGCATTAAGAAACTTAATTATTGAAACAAAATTAGAAATAATATTAAGCCTAGCTCCAAGAGTCAACAAACTAAATTTAAGAGAAGTAGTCAAGAGTTCATGAAAATCTCCTTTAATTGGAAAAAGCCATTCAGGGAAATCAATTGCACTACACAGCTGTGGTCTCTCTCTTACATCTGTAGCAGCAGCAGGAACTAACACTGTTACCATAGAGAGAAGCCTAAATCTCTCTCACACCAGAAGTTAAAGGCTAGAGACATGAGTTATCACTAACAAGCAAAAACAAATGTGGATGCATTTAACTACACACGCACAAAAGCAATCAGTTAGAATGAGAAAATATGAAGATCGCATTTAAAAATTATCAAGATTTTTGTTTTAAATTTTTTTCAATTTATGTAGACTATATAATGTACATTTTGTTCATTTCAAGTAGGGTTCTGACTCCATATAAAAATAAGTAGTGGGAAAGTATTTTATATTGTCCTTATTTCAGCTAACACTAATGAGCATTCAAGATAACTGGATTATTAGGTCACATATAAAACATAAATTTATACATTGAGACAGTCTACAAATCTTAAGAGAATACGACAGTGTATAGAGCATTAACATTTAAATTAATCTATGTATAGATGGGGCTTACAGCAATAATTACTACATCTGGCTTGGGAATTATGCAATGTCAACTACCAAATCCAAAGACTTGGTGTTGAATTTATATAGGGAAGTAAAGGAGGTTTGGGAGATCTGGATACATTCTCTTCAAAAAAAAAAAAAAAAAAAAAAGCTAGAATCAAATAAAAACAAGTAACATTAAAGGGGAATTCAGCAAATGCAATGGAACATGCCTATAGTCCCAGGAGTTCTGAGCTGTAGAGCATTATGCTGATCAGATGTCCAAACTAAATTCAGCATCAACATGGTGACCTTGTGGGAAGCTGGAGGACCACCAGGTTGCCTCAGGAGGCATGAAGTGGTCCAGGTTGCAAATGGAGCAGAACAACCCTCCCATACTGATCACTACTGGGATCATGCTTGTGAATAGCAACTGCACTCAAATCCTGGAAGCACAGCAAGACCTCATTACTTAAAAATGCAAATAAAATACTTTTTTTTTTTTTAAAAAAAAAGAAAAATTCAATGCAAAAAAAAAAAAAAAGAGCTTTAAATGTGACAATTTGACAACCAGAGAAGAAAATATAAAGTAGAAACCACTTTATATTTTAAAGTAGAAACCACTTTATATTTTAAAGTTTAACCACAATGTTAAACATCAATGTTTAACATTGATGGGCAGAGAAGAAAAACAAAAACACCATTGAGAAAATATTCATTGCTTATCTTGACATCAGAAATAAGAACTGTTTTAATTTACATTATGTATAATTCTCAATTTTTGAATATTCATTTAAAAATATTCTTGAATGCAAAGTTATTTCCTAACTAAAACAAACACATGCACCCTCACAAACAATTTGGGTCACATTTAAGTGCTTTAAAAAAGCAAAAGCTATTATTATATAAGTTATATTTTTAATTTATTAGCAAAATACTGAACATTTTTGAATTAGATTAGTTTATCTATACTTGGTTTTTAACATGAGCCCAGCATAAAAAGTAGTTGAAGAATCTAAGAAGTAGCTCACTGAAAAATGAAAATCAACTTGATTGCCTTATTGTACTCACTGTAGTCTCTGAGATAATTTCTTAATTTACGGATTACCAAAATCTAGAGAGATGTTGTCTCAAATCTTTATTGACACTGAAAAAGAATATACGCAAAAAAAGGACGATGAACACACAGGCAGGACTTTCTTCTGTGTTAAAGTACATAATTTTTTTTTTTCAATCAAGTGTTTCAAGTCCATTCTCAATTTTCTTAGTAATAGTACAAATTTAAACGTCTAAAAAATTAGACCTCTAAAAATATAATTTAATTAGATTTGATCTTGCATCATCTTATGTCTATTTTTTTTTTTTTTTTTTTTTTTTTTTTGAGACGGAGTCTCACTCTGCCGCCCAGGCTGGAGTACAGTGGCCAGATCTCAGCTCACTGCAAGCTCCGCCTCCCGGGTTCACGCCATTCTCCTGCCTCAGCCTCCTGAGTAGCTGGGACTACAGGCGCCCGCCACCTCGCCCAGCTAGTTTTTTGTATTTTTTAGTAGAGACGGGGTTTCACCGGGTTAGCCAGGATGGTCTCGATCTCCTGACCTCTTGATCCGCCCGTCTCGGCCTCCCAAAGTGCTGGGATTACAGGCTTGAGCCACCGTGCCCGGCTTATGTCTATTTTTAATTAGATTTAAGTTGAAAAAGGTATTTTTTTATTCTTCTTGACTCCTCTTCCTCTAACACCATTTAAGCATAAGTGAAAGTAATAATTTATATATATATATATACAATTTACATATATATAGCTTTTTAGCATTTTTACAAAGTACATTTACTGATATATGAAATTCAATAACATTTTTCATTGGCTCTCTTGTTTGAGAATACTTGCGGATTGCTCGTTTTTCAATGTTTCAAGTGCATCTCTATCAATGATATGTTATTCTAAATCTCTTCTTTTGAACTCATCCTTAATTCTGCAGTAGCGCTGGTTAAGAGAACTTTCTGTAATGTTAGAAATTGTTTCTATCCGCACTGTTCAGAGTATCCACTAAGTATATGTGGCTTTTGAGCACGTGCAATGTGGTTAGTGCAGCTAAGAAACCAAATTTTGGCCGGGCGCGGTGGCTCAAGCCTGTAATCCCGGCACTTTGGGAGACCGAGACGGGCGGATCACGAGGTCGGGAGATCGAGACCATCCTGGCTAACACGGTGAAACCCCGTCTCTACTAAAAATACAAAAAACTAGCGGGGTGCGGTGGTGGGCGCCTGTAGTCCCAGCTACTCAGGAGGCTGAGGCAGGAGAAAAGCTTAAACCCGGGAGGCGGAGCTTGCAGTGAGCTGAGATCCGGCCACTGCACTCCAGCCTGGGCGGCAGAGCGAGACTCTGTCTCAAAAAAAAAAAAAAAAAAAAAAAAAAAAAAAAAAAAAAAAAAAAAAAAAATTTAAATTTAAATGGCCACATGTGGCTAGTGGGCACAATATTAGACAATACAGTCATAAAGGTTTAATCTGAAGTGACTGTTAAATTTCTTATGGATATCACAGAAAACTCTCAATTTTAATATATCCGAATCTAAATATTGATTCTCTGTCAATGCACCCGCTCATCCCTCACCACCAAAAACTGTACACGCATTTACTGCTTTCTATCTGTCCCTCTCTGTCTCTTTCACTTTTACAGAAACACACACAGGAATGATGACAAAATTGTTTTTTTCTTTTCTTTTCAGTCTTACTCCTTAAATAGTTGTTCCTCCATCCTTGTCATCATCCAGGTTTGATACCTCAGACAAGTTCAATCATTCCCTGTTGTTTCTCAATCAGCTTCATTAGTTTCTGTTTCTCAGGTACTATATCAAAGTATACACCATTCCCCAATTATGTTTTCCTCAACCTTATACTTAGTGCAAACTTTCGATATTTGTCATATTTCAGTGATCAAGTCTTTATTATTCAAAACATCATCACCTCTGCTTGGACTTCTGAAGTATTACATTTTCTTGGAAGTTTAAGAGTAGAAGTTCTGTCTGCCTAAATTTTATACTTTAAGGTATATTAATTATCCTCTTGCCTAATATGAATTAAAAGGAGGTAAACAGTATTTTTCTTTCCCTTGTCATTGTTTCTTAAACTATGTTTATTATTACTTAAACTATGTTTAATAAGCAACCTGAAGTTCCCTTTGTGTTTCTTTGTTTTGCTACTGTATTCCCCCTCTCTAGTCTCATGTAGTCTTGCTGGAAATATCAATGAAGGCTTTATACTCCTCTGGCTTAAGGGTGACCGTGTGACCCCTGGGATTTGGGTCAAAGGTGGAAAGATACAATGGCAAAAGTGTTGAACAGAATTACAGAATTAATTCCTCAGGACCGTGAAAAGATAAATATTTAATTCTTATCCCTTTTTAAGCTTCATCATTAGTTTTTCTTTTAATTCTGTGATTGTAAAGCAATCTTTAGAAGTTCTTATTAAACTTAGGCTTGCAGTATTCCTACTAATTAAAACACATACAAGCACACACACACACAGAGACAGAGAGAGAGACAGAAAATGAAATTACATTAAACATTAAAATCATATAAGGAACAAAAACACCATGAGGATTATTCCAACTCTAAAGCAAAAAAAAAAAAAAAAAAAATGTATCCTAAATGAGAACATTTTAATAAAATGACATTGCATCGAATATAAAAAGAATAAACAAAGTAGAAAACAGATTCCCAAGAAATGTCAGTTAGTTAAACAGCAGACTTCTGTAATTATCAGAAGAAAATAATATCACCATTTTCGTAGGGTAAATGATTTTCAATCCATATTCTATTACCCGATGAATTTTTAGTAGGTAAATTCTATAACTAGCTAAGACTGAGGAAAAAATTAATGACTTTTTAATAAGAACAAACACAATTCAAAACTTACTTTATAGATTTCCAGATTGTTTTTTTCCTCCTCTAATTCATTACCTTAGAAAAGTATTGAACTCTCTGTCTCCCTGATTATTTTATGACCACAGGTGCTTATGATGACTGAAACTATTGTATATCATTATATTGTGTGGCTAGTGATTTTGAACAATGCTGCCTCTTCTTAATAGAGTTCCTACTGTTTATCTGTGACTTATTTTGTAACAAATTCTTCCCAACCTTCCCAACCCCTGTTTGATCATCCTATAATTGTCCCCATGTCAGTGAAGGCAATTCAATTTTTTCAGTTGCTCAAGCTGGTGTCATCATTTTCTCCACACCTAATATCTTAATCTATCAGCAAATCCTTCCTGCTCAGCTTTGAAATATATCTAGAATCAGCCTGCTTTTCACTACCTCCACACATTACAACTGACCTAGTCACATAATTTTTTACCTAGAACTTTGCAGTGGGCAGTAACTTTTCTATCATAATCGACCCCACACATGACTGTGAGAGGGATGGTTGAATCAGTTTAGACAAAATTCTCCCAGAGCCTTTATCTTTCAAACACTGCTTCTGCTCAATAATTTGTGACTCCAAATTATGCAAATGTTAGAAGTTTTCATCATGTCTGTAAAGTCTCTTATACTATTTCAGTATTTTCTATCTTCTTGATTCTTCAGACTTCCACCTGAACATTTCAACTTGTCTTGAGTAACCCTCTCTTCCTGTTCTTAATTTTCTGGTAAATCCTTCATCAGGATCTTAATTTTGATTTTAACTATAACATTTTTTTCTGTTGTAAAAATTTAATTTTTAAAAAATAATAGTTTTTTAATTGTGCAATTCTTCCACTTGTAATCTATTTTTTGAACATAAAAAATCACAATTATTTTTAAATTCATACACTGTAAGTCTAATAACTGGGTCCTCTAGGAATCTGATTCTTTTGTCTGTGTTTTATTTCTTATTTTCTATTTCTAGATATGCCTTACAATTTTTTGTTTGTTTGTTTATTTGTTTTTGAGACAGAGTCTCGCTCTGTCGCCCAGGCTGGAGTGCAGGGGCGCGATCTCGGCTCACTGCAACCTCAACCTCCTGGGTTCAAGTGATTCTTCTGCCTCAGCCTCCTGAGCAGCTGGGACTATAGGCACGTGCCACCACACCCGGCTAATTTTTGTGTTATTTAGTAGAGATGGAGTTTCACCATGTTGTCTAGGCTGTTCTCAAACTCCTGACCTCAGTTGATCAGCCTGCCTTGACCTCCCAAAGTGCTGGGATTACAGACCTGAGCCACTGTGCCTTGCTGCAATTCTTGATTAAACACCGAGCATTGTTTATGAAAATTTTTGAGAATCTACATGATTTTATGTTTTGGCAGGAATAGTTCACCTCGTGATCTAGTAAGAACTTTGCAACGTTTATTTCCATCTGATTCACTGACCTCTAGAAATTCCATCAGAGAGCTTGCAATGTTTAATAGTACCCTTCTTTTATGGGGGCGAGGTGCAGGTCCTACTTCATTATCATAAGACAGTCATATATCTGTTCTGCTTTTTAGTGGTGTCTTGCATTTTATCTTTATGCCCTGCAGCTGAAGAATCTGTCAAATATCTTCAGTGAAAATGGCAGAAGGTCATTTTCACTCTAAAGTTTTTTTCTGTCTGAGATCATAGTTTGTTGTTGTTGTTTTTAAACTATTTTTTCTAGTTTTTCATGATAGAAGTCTTGTCTCCTACAAGGATTTCTATCTGAAGAAGTGAAAGTCTTCTTCATGAAGCCTTTTAAAATGCATATAACACCATTCTTTTGCTCAGCATCCCTCAATGACTTTCAGTTTCACTCCGGGTAAAACCAAACTACTGAGCACATTCAAAAAGCAAATACACGAAATTTTCCCTGGCTACATTTTGACCTCATCTACTGCTCCTTGATCTACTCTGTGACAGCCAATTTAGTTCCTGCACTGCCAAAACACTAAGCACATATCTACATTAAATCCTTTGCATTCATTATGCATTTGTTTACTATACTCAGATTTCATGATATCAGCAAAGAGTTCCCTTGTCACCTCCAATAAGATAGCAATGCATATCAGTCAGAGTTCATTTGGAAAAGCAGGGTACAAAAAGGTTGTTATGGAGATTTGGGTTTGCATGATTGTAGCATCTGGTTAAACAGTTTATGTGAGGTTTTTGCCTCTGTACCTGGTATTAGATTCTGTAGTTAGTATGGCAGTCAGTCAGAAAGGTAAGGTGGATGTGAAGTGAGGCAGACAAGAACCAGTTGGAACCTATGAAAATGGGCAAGAAACCAAAAGATAGACTGGCATCTGTGAAGACAAATTACAACGTGTTTTAACACCTCCAATCTTCCAACTTCAGAAATGACAGTGTTTAACAGGAAATACTGGCACCCTTCATCAAATAGCTGAACACAAACCTCAGTCAAAAATTGTAGAACTGAACGGGGAAAATCTGCCATGATCTGATGTTGCTGCAGGAGAGGCTGCTATCCCACATCAAAAGACAAGGTAATGACCATATTGCATAGGCTTCAACAACTCCTTGTGTCTTGTACTGCCTCCTGACATGTAATAAGATGTCTGCTGCTATTCCTCTACCTTCCTCATCTTGTGTGCCGTGCCTCCTGTGGCCCACACCAACAGTGAGCAATGTGGAGAAGGGAATTCTAGAAAGCGGAGTGCCACCTTAGCTAAATTAACACAATACAAACCTACCACAGCCCATCCTTTGTCAACTTGAATCCATATACATTTATTTTATCAATACTGAACATTTAAATACAGACAATAGCCTCTGCTAGCCACATTTCTACACTCTGTTTCTATGAGATCAACTTTTTTTAGACCCCATACAAAAGTGATATCATGCAACATTTCTTTCTGCGCCTGTCTTATTTCATTTAGCATAATGTCCGCTAGGCTCATCCACGTTGTCATAAATGACAAAATTTATTTTTTGTTTAAGACTGTATGTAGTATTCCATTGTGTGTGTGCATATACTTTATCCATTTATCCATTTTTTATCTATTTATCACATTTTCTTTATCTATTTATCCACTAATGAACACTTAGGTTTCTTCCATATCTTGGCTATTGTGAATAATGCTGAAATGAACATGGAAGTGAACACATCTTTTCAACATGTAGATTTTAATTCCCTTGAATATATACCCAGAACTGAGATTACTGGATCATATGATGATAATTCTACTTTTTTTTTAAAAAGAACCTCTGTGCTGTTTTCCAAAAGAGCTATATCAATTTATAGTTCCACAAACAATGTACAATTTTTACCTTTTCTTTATACCCTTTTGCCAACACTTGTTATCGTTTGTCTTTTTAATAGTAGCCATTGTAACAAGGTGTGAGTTGATATCTCATTGTGGTGGTGTTGTGTATTCCACTGACGATTAGGGATGTTGAGCATTTTTGTACATATTTGTTGATCATTGGTACCTCTTGAAAAATATCTTTTCAGATCCTTTGCTCATTCATTTCATCCAGTTATTTCTTTTCTTGCTGTTGAGTTTTGTAAGCTCCTCATTTATTTTCAATGTTAGCCCTTTGTAAATGTTTTCTTCGAATTCATAGGTTGTCTCTTCATTCTTTTCCTTATTTCCTTTGCTGTGCAGAAGCTTTATAGTCTGATGCAATCCTGTTTGTCTATTGTTGCTTTTGTTACCTTACACAAGGGAGAGCTCCATACATAAGCAGAAGTATGCTTTCCTATTGCTATGATATTGATATTCCAATATCATACAGCTTGTCCCCTCTGTTTTCTTCTAGGAGGTTTATAGTTTCAGATCTTACATTTAAGTCTTTTATCCATTTTGAGATGAGTTTTGTATATGGTGTGAGATAAGGGTCTAACTTCATTCTTCTGCATATGGATATCTAGCTTTCCCAGCACCATTTATTAAAGAGACTGTCCTTTCCCCATGGTGGGTTATTGGCACCTTTGTCAAAAATCAATTGACCATAAATACTGGAGTTTATTTCTGGGCTTTGTGTCCTGTTCTGTAGGTCAATGTGTCTGTTTTTATGCTGGCTGACAAACATGATGGGGAAAGGGAAAATGTTAATGGAAGGGAATAAAGATTTAGTTAGACTATAAAACATCACATTGTACTATATACACACACATATATTGTACTATGTATACATTGTACTATATACATAAATACAGATATATACACATATACACACATATATATACATACAGTTATTCATTAATCTAAAATAAATATTTTTAAAAGACAATAGCAAAAGCATACTTCTGCTTACTTATACAGTGCTCCCTTGTAAAATTGAAAATATGTAAACTATCTCCACCCAAAATGGTACAACATCCTTTTATTTGGTGCTGGATGATATTCATTCTTTATCTAGCTGAGACATACTTTGATATTATGCAACTTAAATTTTGAGACCTAAGAGTAACTATTATTAACTCATTATATGTACATGGTAGGGGAACCAAAAAAGGGGAAGAGAAAAACACTGGTTAATACATACACAAATATATCCAGATCAGAATAAGTGAGAGACAATCACAGCTCTTACAATTTTTTAAAACAATTAGTTTATAGCTACCTTCTTCCACTGTCTTTCCATATTCTTTTGCTTTTCTCATGGACTTTGTTACTTGCCTGATGGGGAGTGATCCATGTCTTCCTTCCTGAAATGTATGGATCATCGTGGTACCTGCCTGTATTTGGTAACTGTGGTTCTCCCTTTATTTTAATTATGCACATCAAAGTACTAAGAAACGGTCTAGGGGACCTTTTGCATTACGGTTATATTTCTTATTATCATTATTGTATAGGACCATCAAATTCTCACTATGATAATCAAGATCAATCACCACCACCAGTACAGTAACTCCCTTTTCTGCTTCTTTATTTATTGGCCTAAAGAATCCAAAGTAGCCCAGTGGCAGTCTCAAACGTCAGTTTCGTGAATCCATTGATGTTTCCCCTGCTAAAAGCATGCATCCCTTAAAAATGCATACCCTAAAGTTGCTTAACAGGGAAGTACAAATTTTGCAAGTGCATCAATAGGGATAAGAGTGAGAGGAGTCATTCCTCTTTCAAACCCTTCATTCCCTGACCTGTGAATCCTACCTACAGGATTAAAGGGTACCATATTGTTTGCTGATATGTTGGAGGATATTAATGGAGTTTTGCAAGGTCTTGCTACCAGTTGGTGGATAATCAATTCTTCATAAAGACAATGTCAAGCTGCTTCAAAATTTAGATTAATTCATATATAAATGGTGATCTACTAATAAGATCAATAACCTCAAGACAAATGAAAATGACACTTGGATTATCTACAGCAGTGAAGAGTGCACCACTCTATACCCTTCCTCAAGTCTATTATGGTGTATGAGTAATTAATATTACCATTTATTCAGCTGGTAAGTATTTTTCAAACATTTTCCTTTGCAAAAGTTGTGCTGAGAGTGATACAAAAAGAGAAGATAAGCTTTATTTCCTAATGGAGTATACTCAAAGTAATCTTTATTCTTATAAAAGTTTCAAATACTACGTAAGTCAGCTTCCTTGGAGAATGGTTCAAAACCACATTGTGAAACTACTGATTTGATTGTAGTACTGATTTGATTTGCATTTCTCTGATGATAAATGATGTTTAGCACCTTTTCATATACCTGTTTGTTATTTGTATATTTCTTTTGAAAAATATCTATGCAAATCTTTTGCCCATACTTTATTAGGATTATGAGATTTTTTTTTCCTATTGAGTTGTTTGACCGCCTTACATATTCTGGTTATCGATCCCCTGTCAGATGGATAGTTTGCAAATATTTTCTCCCATTCTGTGGGTTGTCTTTTCACTTTATTGATTGTTTCCTTTGCTAACTTCAAGTTAAAGAAGTTCTTTAACTTGATGTGATCTCATTTATCCATTTTTGCTTTGGTTGCCTGTGCTTTTGATGTATTACTCAACAAATGTTTGCCCAGACCAATGTTCTTGAGGGATTTCTCAGTGTTTCCTTTTAGTAGGTTCATAGTTTATGGTCTTAGATTTAAATCCTTAATAGGTTTTGATTTTATTTTTGTACGTGGTGAGAAATAGGAAATGTCTTCTGCATATGGATATTCAGCAATCCCAGCACCATCTATTGAAGATACTTTTTCCCCATGTATATTACTGGCACCTTTGTTGAAATTAAGTTCACTGTAGATGTATGGATTTACTTCTGGGTTCTCTATTTTGTTTCATTGGTCCATGTGTCTCTTTTAAAGTCAGCACCATGCTGTTTTGTGTACTATAGTTCTGCAGTACAATTTGAACTCAGATAATGTGATTCCTCCAGTTTTGATCTTTTGCTTAGGATGGCTTTGGCCACTCTGGGTCTTTTGTGGCTCCATATGAATTTTTGAATTATTTATGTCATATCTGTGAAGAATGTCATCGGTATTTTGATAGGGATTGTATTGAATCTGAACATTGCAATCACTTGTTACTGATCTATTTTGGTTTTAGATTTTTTCATGGTTCAGTCGTGGTATGCTGTATGTATATAGGAAATTATTCATTTCTTCTAGTTTTTCCAATTTATTGGCATATAGTTGCTCATAGTAGTCTCTGATAATCTTTTGAATTTCTGTAGTTTCAGTTATAATGTCTCCTTTTTAAATTGGGAGTTGAAAAAAGAATTAATGAAGACTACATTAATGAAGCCTACAGAATGAAGAATTAATAAAGTCTGAATTAATAGTGAGTTTATTTACTTGGGTCTTGTCTCAGTCTGAGTAAATGATTATCTGTCATTTATCTCTTCAAAAAACAAATTTTTGTTTATTTCTGCTCTGATTTTGTCATTACTTTTATTTCACAAATTTAGTGTTTGGTTTGCTCTTGCCATTCTATTTCTTTACAATGCATTATTAGGTTGTTTATTTAACGTTTTTCTGCATTTTTGATGTAGGTGCTTATTGATATAAACTTTCCTTTTAGTGCTGTTTTTGCTTTATCCCATAGGTTTTGATATGTTGGTATTTTCATTTTCATTTCTTTCTAGACATTTTAAAATTTCTTTCTCAATTTTTTCATTGAAACCCTGAGTCATTCAGAAGCATATTGTTTAATTTCAATTTGCTTTCATAGTTTCTAGAGTTCTTCTTGTTATCTATATCTAGTTTCATTCCATTGTGGTCAAAGAAGATACTTAATATAAATTCATTTATATGATTTTTTAAGACTTGTTTTTGTCCTAACATATAGTCAATCTTTGAAAAAGAGTCATGTGCTGAGGAGAAGAATCTATCATCTGTAATATTTGGATCAAATATTCTTTAAATATCTATTAGGTCCTTTTGATCTATAGGGCAGATTAAATCCAATATTTCATTGTTTATTTTCTGTCTGATTGATCTGTCCACTGCTGAAAGTGGGGTGTTGAATTCTTCAGCTATTATACTGGAGTCCATCTCCCTGCCCATGTCTAATAATATTTGCTTTATATATCCAGGAGCTCCAGTGTTGGGTGCATATATACTTACAATTATTATAACCTTTTGCTGAACTGACCCCTTTATCATTACATAATGACTTTCTTTGTCTCTATTTATAGTAGGGTCTTGAAATCTATTTTGTCTCGTGTAAGCAGATTTACTTTTGTCCGTTTTGGTTTCCATTTGTGTGGAATATCTTTTTCCATCCCTTTATTTTTAGTCTATATATATCTGTATAAGCGAAGTGCTTCATGTAGGCAATATAGTATTGGGTGTTGTATGTTTTATCCAGTCAGCCTCTTTATGTCTTCTTATTGTAGATTTTAGTCCATTTGCATTCGATGTAATTATTGAGAAGTAAGGACTTACTACTGTCATTTTATAATTTGTCTCCTGGTTATATTGTGGTCTTCTCTTCCTTCCTTCCTTTCTTTCCGCCTTCCTTCCTTTCTTTCTACCTTCCTTCCTTTCTTTCTACCTTCCTTCTTTCCTTAATTTAGTTCTTCTGTCTTTCTTTTTGTGAGGTGATTTTCTCTGGTAGTATGTTTTAATTTCTTGCTTTTTATTTTCTGCCTATCTGTTTTAGGTTTTTTTATTTTAAGTTATCATTAGGCTTGCAAATAACATCCTATAACCCTTCATTTTAAACTGGTGACAACATTGATTGCAAAAACAAATAACAAACCAGCAAAGAGAAAACTAAAGAAACCTCAATATTTTCACTTCTTCCCTCTGCTTTTTAATGTTTCATTGTTTCTATTTATATTTTACCAGTACTATGCCTTAAAAAGTTGCAGTTACTGTTTTTGATCAGTACATCATTTAGTCTTTTTATTCAAAGTATTAGTAGTTTTCACAACACAATTACAGTGTTGTAATAGTCTGTGAGATTACTACTACCAGTGAATTTTGTATATTCAGATGATTTCTTTTCGCTCATTAACATTTTTTTTTTTAGATTGAAGAACTCCCTGAGGCATTTCTTGTAGGACAAGCCTTGTGTTGATGAAATCCCTCAGCTTGTTGTTTGTCTGGGAAAGGGCTAATTTCTCTTCCATGTTTGAAGGATGTTTTCACTGGATATACAGTTCTAGAATGAAGGTGTTTTGTTTATTCCTTCAGCATCTTAAATATGTCATGCCACTCTTTACTGACCCATGAGATTTGTTCTGAGAAGTTTGTGGCCAGATATGTTGGACCTTCTTTGTATGTTACTTGTTTCTTTTTTCTTGATGCTTCTAGGATCTTTTCTTTATCCCTAAACATTGGGAATTTGATTATTAAATGCCTTTAAGTAGTCTTATTTGGGTTAAACCTGCTTGATGTTCAATAACCTTATTGTACTTGAATATTGATATCTTTCTCTAGGTTTGCAGAATTCTCTGTTATTATCACTTTGAATAAACTGTGTATCCCAATCTCTATCTTTTTCTCTTTATAATTAGCACCTCTTAGAGTTGACACATTAAGGTGATTTTCTAGATGTTGTAAATGTGTTTTATTCTTTTTTATTTCCTCTATGTTTTTTTAAGGATCCTGCCTTTGAATTCACTGCTTTCTTCTGTTTAATCCATTCTGCTGCTGAGAGATTGAAGCATTCTTCAGTATGTCAACTGGATGTTTCAGCTTCAGAATTTTCACTTGATTCTTTTAAAATATTTCAATCTCTTTGTTAATTTTATCTCACAGGATTGTAATTTTCCTTTATGTGTTATCTTACATTTTGTTGCGCTTCCTCAAACAGCTAGTTTGAATTCTCTGTCTGAAAGATCACATATCTCTGTCAATCCAGGATTGACGACTGGTGCTTGATTTAATTTGTTGAGTAAGGTAATGTTTTTCTGGATGATCTTGATGCTTGTGTATGTTGGTGAATGCATGGCCATTGGAGAGTTAGGTGTTTATTGTAACCTTCATCATCTTGGCTTGTTAGTACCTATGTTTCTTGGGAAGACTTTTCACGTATTCAAAGGGAATTGAGAGTTGTGATCTAAGTCTTTGGCCACCGCAGCTTTATTTGCATTAGGGGATACCTCGATCCCAGTAATGCTGTGACTCTTACAGACTCATAGAGGCACTGCCTTGGTGGTTTTAGGTAATATCCAGGAGAATTCTGTGAATTAATAGGCATAGACTTTTATTCTTTTTCCTTACTTTCCCTCAAAACCATTGGAGTTTCCTTCTTTGTGCTGAGCTGCCTGGTACTAAGGTAGGGGTCACACAAGCAATCCTGTGGCCGCTATCACTGGGACTGTACTGGGTCAGACCCAAATGTATCAGAAAGATTGTAATAACACTTTTGTACTTATAAGCACGTTGTCTAAAAAGACTTCTGTTTTAAAAAATACAGGGCTTAATAAATATACCACCAAGACTAATTAGCATTCTTTGGCCCTCATTGAAATTACTTTTTTAGACATTAACTAAAGAAAGCTCATATCTCTTCTAAAATAGCAACCAACAATATTTTAACCAAATAATGGAATAAAATTTGATCACTTTTAATAATTAAAAAATCATGACTAACTTTTGTCATGTATTGATTACTATTCATGAAATTCTTTCACTCATGTGAACTAGCAGACAGCTAGTTAGAAACAGGCCTTTACTGAAGTGACACCTATTCACTCACAGTGAGATTCACTGAATACCAAAAGGAGAGAGGTATTTGTTTAGTAGACAGAGAGCACAGTTTCTCACCTCTGTGGCGTTCTCTCCTAAATTATTCCCAATTCACCTGTTAAGTTTGCTCTTTTACCACCCTCAGACCAAAATCTTTGAAACAGTATTCTAGTTCCATAAACACAGATTTGCACAAATGATCCTCATGTGTATTCTTCATTCCTGACTAGAACTTTTTTCCCTACAGTAAACACCTGTCTAGTTCACAATACTCCTTTTCTAATAATTTTCCTCCCACCCAGTCAGCTATTGTATTTTTTCACTGCAGTCAACCAAGTTAGTCAATTTCTTGACATCAGTACATAGAAACTCAGCAACTGAATATTAGCCACGTACATCAGCAGAAGCAGAGAAAGTTGCTTTGCAAAGGGAAAGGTGAAAATGAAGAAGATCCTGAGAGAAGCAGAGATAAGGAACATCCATTATCAGAAAGAAAGTGAGTAACCTTAGCTACCAATGTATTTTATTTACTCACTCTAGTGCTTCAGGAGGCCTTATTGTACACTTTCTCCCTTAAAGTAATAATAATCCAAATTTCATCTTACAGCTACATAATAGTAATTAATATAAACTAGTGCTTATTGAGGGTTTACCAAGAAAAATGCAGTACTATAAGCACTTCATATACACTAACACATTTAATCTTCATAGTAACTTAGTAAAGTAGCTACTGTTATCACCCTAATTTTATACATGAGTAAGTGAGTGATATGGATTCTTGAAAATTGTCTGAAGTTACATTGATGTAGCCAAGATTTAAACACAGAAGTCCAGTTTCAAGGTTTGTGCTGAGTTTGTATATGCATTTAGTTTTTAATAGGTTCCTTCTATGCATTTCTGTTATTTAGGACTGAAATAGACTTTTGCTTCTGGATTAAATGGAGTAATCTTACAAGAGTTTTACCCTTCCACTTGAACCATCAGATAATCAGACAAAATGTACAAAATAACTGTATTCAGGACACTGGGCATCAGGCAATAAGACATCTTTTCCTGATTAATAAGAAACAAATGAAAGAAGCCCAGCAATTACCAAGTCATTCTGCCCTGAGAAAGTCTAAAACCAGGCAGAGACCAGTGGGTGCTCTGAGTTAAGGAGACAACACTGTCAGTTCAAGGAGATAAAGAAAGCCACAGTTTCCAGGGAAGACTACTCATGAATTTAAAGTTAAACAGAAGAAAAAATCCTCAGGGTTTTTGCAGAGGATCCATTTGAAATATTAAGCATAGTACTTCCCGGTACACAGGCGGCTACGAGAGGCCATAGGAAAAAGCCACCCAAATGAATCAGAAGGAATAATACCTAAAGGAATAACATGTAAAGCTCACAGAATGCGTGAATAGTGCCTGTAAACCAGTCATTGGAAAGCCTCATAATTTATGCAGAAATGAGTAATATTCAGAAGAACTTTCATCAGTAAGAGGGAGAAATAAGTCCTAGGAAAATTGTTGTTCTTTTCACAAATAAAATAATATTAAAGGAAGGACAAAAAAGAATTAAACTATTTACAAGTAGTTCGAACAAGTCCAGGAAAAAAAAGCTCAAGAACATTTATATGACTACAAAAATATCCACTACGCAGCAAGGCAAGACTAATGTTATGAATGTAATAAAAAATTATCAGACACGAATAGAAGCAGGAAAATATGGCCCATAAAGAGGAGAATAGTTGATCAATCAAAACCAACACAAAACTGAAACAAATGGAACACTTCTCAGATAAACATTATAAAAGTTATTGTAACTGCATTTTACAAATTCAAAAGGCTGTAAGTCTGATTAAACATGTTAAAATAGAGATCTTCTCTGGACATAGAAGACCTTTTTGAAAACAGCCCAATCTCATTACTAGAGATGAAAACTAGAATGACTGAGATGAAAAATATAATGGTTGGGTTTGATGAAAGACTAGATATTATAGAAGTAAGTTTAGTTAACTTGATGACATAGCAATGGAAGTTATTAAAAATGAAATACAGGTAGAAAAACACTTTTAGAAAATGAACAGAGCACCAGTGATCAGTAGGACAACTTCAAGTAGTCTAATTTACATACAGATGGAGTCCTCAAAGGAGGGGAGGGAATGGAAAACTGTTTGCTGAGATGTTTGCCACCAAATTTTACAAATTTGATAAATGCTATAAGTTGACAGATCCAATAAGGTCAAACAAAATCATAAAAAGAAAAAAATATACACCAATGAACATTCTAATCACGTTGCTCAAATTCTAATGGCAAAGAAAAAACATCTTTAGAACAGCCAAATGTAAAAGAATACCTTACTTACTGAAGAACAAAGAAAAGGACAACACAAGATTGCTATGGAAAAAAAAAAGTGCAGATCAGAGGATAAATATATCTAAAGTCTTCAAATCAACAACAACAAATAAACACAACGTCAAGCAATGATTCTATACCCAGAGAAAATACCCTATAAATATGAGGTTTCAATGAACACTTTTTATTTTTTATTTTTTTGAGACGGAGTCTCGCTCTGTCTCCCAGGCTGGAGTGCAATGGCGTGGTCTCCGCTCACTGCAAGCTCTGCCTCCTGGGTTCACGCAGTTCTCCCATCTCAGCCTCCCGAGTAGCTGGGACTACAGGCGCCTGCCACCACGCCCAGCTAATTATTCGTATTTTTAGTAGAGACGGGGTTTCACCGTGTTAGCGAGCATGGTCACCATCTCCTGACCTGGTGATCCACCCACCTCGGTCTCCCAAAGTGATGGGATTACAGGCGTGAGCCACCGCCACAGACCTGAACACTTTTCTATGCACATAAGAGTTGAAAGAGCTCAACACCAGCAGATGTGCACTGCAAAAAAAAAAAAAAAAAAAAAAAAAAAAAAAAAAAAAAAAAATTAAGTATTTAAGATAGAAAAATATGATATCAGATGGAAATCTGAATGACACAAAGCAATAAAGAGCTCTAGAAATGGTATCTTAGTAAATATATATAATTTTTTTCTTTGTTAAAGCTCTTTAAAAGGCATTTGCTATTTAAAAACAGATTACAATACAATCTGAAGCTTATATGCAAAAGCAATATATTGTCATAAGAGGAGAAATGAAAAGTTACAATTAGATTTTCTTATATGCTAATTGAAATGATATGGTATACATACCAAATGTATACTCCAAATTCTTAAGCAGCCACTAAAATAACAAAAGCAAGAGCAACAAAAGAGTTATAGCTCACAAAGGAAATAAAGTGGAATCAACAACAAAAGAAATCACTAAAAAAAAAAAAAAAACAATCGAAAGCTTGAATAGAAAAAACAAAGAAGAGGGAACATTGAACACATGAGACAAATAGAAAACAAATATTAAGGTGGTAGATTTAAATATAAAAATATTCAAAATATTAATAATCACATTAAAAGTAAGTGAACTAAACATGTCAAGTGAAAGACAGGGATTTACTGAACTTAAAAAGTAAGGAAAAATTATATGTTTTCTGCTAAAAAAAGTTAAAATTAAGATACAAATAGACTAAAATGAAAAAGATAGGAAAGATAAATCATGCACCAAATAAAATAAAATAAAATAATTAAAAAACTGAGCTTCTAGCAGGCTAAGTAAAAGAGAGGAGAGAAAATTCCTAATATCAGAAATAAAAGAGATGACATCTCTATAGATACTATGGCCACTGAAAGAATTATAAAAGGACACTATAAACAACTCTGTGCCCACAAATTTGATAACCTGGATGAATGTACCAGTTTGTAGAAAGATGCAATTTGCTAAAACTCATATAAGGAAAAATAGATAATCCAAATAGGCCTATTATCTATTAAAATTGAATCAGTAATTAACTTCCCTTCAAACAGAAATTACCAGGTTCTGATGGTTTCACTGATAAACAATCAAACATTTAAGGAAGAAATTATACCAATTCTATGCAATCTTTTTCAGAAGACAGAAACAGGAGGTTTATTTCTGAACTCATTCTGTGAGGCAAGCATTAATCTAATACCGAAACCAGAGACAGACACTATAAGAAATGACAACTAAAGACTAATATCTATCATGAAATAGACACAAAAATCCTCAACTAAAGAAAATTGCAGTCAGGGTACGGTGGCTCCTGCCTGTAATCTCAGCACTTTGAGATGCCAATGCAGGCGGATCACCTGAGGTCAGGAATTTGAGACCACCTTGGCCAACATGGCAAAACCCTATCTCCACTGAAAATACAAAAATTAGCTGGGCGTGGTGGCAGTGCCTGTAATCCCAGCTACTCGGGAGGCTGAGGCAGGAGAATCACTTGAATCCAGGACGCAGAGGTTGCAGTGAGCCAAGATCGTTCCACTGCACTTCAGCCTGGGCCACAGAGCGAAACTCCATCTCAAAAAAGAAAAAAAAAATTGCAAATTGAATCCAACAACATATAAAATAATATGCACCACAAACAATATTATTTATCTCAGGTTGGCCAGGATGGTTTAACATTCAAAATTAATATAACCCATCACCACAAATCAAAAGAAGAAAAAGTATATGATTATATCAATATATGCATAAAAGCATTTGAAAAAAATCTAACACTTTTTTGTGATAAAAACTAAGAATATAGAAGTTCCTCAACTTGACAAGGAGTATCTACAGAAAACCTATAGGTAACATCACATTTAACCGTGACAAACTAGAAACTTTTCCAGTAAAATCAAGAACAAAGAAAGGATGTTTCTTCTCACTACTGCTTTTTAATGTCATACTGGAAGTCCTACCTAGTGCAGTAAGACATGAAAAGGAAATACAAATTGTAAAGATTGGGAAGAAATATATATAACTGTCCATAGATGATATAATCAGTTATGTAAAAAGTCCAAAAGAATTGACAAAAAAATCCTAGAATTAATAAGTATTATAGCAGAATTGCAGAATATAAGGTAAATGTATGAAAGTGCATCACTTTTCTATATACCAACAATAAACAAGAACAATTTGAAATTAAAAACACAATACCATTTACATTAGCACTTCCGAAAAATGAAAGATTTACATATAATTCCAACAAATTGTGTACAAATCTGATTTGTAGAAAATACAAATCTCTGATAAAAGAAATCAAAGAAAATCTAAGTAAATTGAAAGATATTTCATATTAATAGATAGGAAGATTCAATATTGTCAAAATGTCAGTTATCCCTACTTAATCATTAGATTCAATAAAATCCCAATCAAAATTCCAGAAAGTTATTGTGTGGATATTCACCAACTGAGTTTAAACATTTATATGGAAAGGGAAAAGACCCAGAATATTCAACACAGTTCTGAAAGAGAAAAACAGCCTGGAGACTAAAACTACCTGACTTCAAGTCTTACCTATAAAACTACAGTAATCAAGACAGCTTTGAATTGGCTAAAGAATACACAAATAGATCAGTGTAACAGAATAAGGAACACTGAAATGGGCCCACATGTAGTCAACTGATCTCTGATAGAGGAGCAAAGGCCATCCAATGAAAGAAAAGATAGTTTTTTTTCAACAAATACTGCTAGAATAACTTGCATGTTTGCAACATCCACATACAAACAAATGAATCAAGATAGATTGAGAGAGGGAGAGATATAAGGAAAAGAGGGAGGAGAGGAAGGAAGGGTGAAAAGAAGGAAAGAAGGAAGGAAGGAAGGAAGGAAGGAAGGAAGGAAGGAAGGAAGGAAGGAAGGAAGGAAGGAAGGAAGGAAGGGAGGGAGGGAGGGAGGGAGGGAGGGAGGGAGGGAGGGAGGGAGGGAGGGAAGGAGGGAAGGAGGGAGGGAAAGAAAGGCAGGCAGGCAGAAAGGGAGGAAGGGAAGAACATGTTTTCCCTGACCTTTTAAATTAGATTTTCACACTTGAAATATCTACTTGATATTTTCATTTAAGGTAACTTTTAAATCTCTTCCTGCACATAAAACACACACACACACACACACACACACACACACACACACCTTTCCCACTCCAACCTCCAAGGCTGACCTTCAATTTTCCTATTCCTATGGATTCTAATTTTCCCAGTCATCCAGCCTCTAGTTTTTTCAGACTAAAAATGAGTCAGTTTATGTTTTTTCTCTTTTTAAATATCTTATATTAATTTATTAAAATTCTGATAATTTATATTTTCTTGCTTTGAATTCTTCTCTTGTATATCTTTATACTGATATAGTCAACTTAGATTCTTTGTCACTCCTAATGAATGCACAAGGAGGCAGTGATTTCTCTGCTTCCAATTGTGTCCTCCCAATCTGCTTTGCATCACGTTCTATCTACATTCTAATTCTCAGTCTCTCATTTGAAAACTTGTACTAACTGCTCATTTTCAATAGACTCTTTAGGTGGATATAAGTCCTCCCCAGTTTATCTTAATTTATTTTTCCAAAACTGCCTCCGAATACTTACCATCATAATCCTTTTATTTTACCAGGCTGCTTTTCTTATTATTCAATATGCTATCTTAAATCCTGCATCTAAGCCTAAGCTCACACCATTTCCCCCACTTTATTCCACTTCAGTCATGCAATTTCATTCACTGCTCAGTTTCAATCACAGCAGCATAAGCAATTTAAGAAGCGGAATTAAAATGAAATTCAAGTCTCTGGCCATTTTCAAATTATGGTCAAATCACCCTTCCTATGTGATGATTTAAACTGAAAAATGTTCTTTTAGTTTAGGATTTTTTTTAGTCCCAAAAGAAAGATTTTATTAGAGCCAAAGGCAGTTGATATGTTTTAATAGTAATAAAATCCACATAGCTGTTACCTGGTTAACAGCTTCATAGATAATAGAATTTTGTAGGAATATTCAGAATTAAAATGATATTTAATTAAAGCACTATAGTTATTTACTATTATCTGAGTAAGATATGGAATGTTCTGATGGAATTAAGTATTAGAGCTTATAATTTTAATTGAAGTATTTTTATGGATAATATTCGATCTATTTCAATATGAAAAACAGGTTGCATATTTGAGAATTATTGACATGCAAGTTTCTTCTACTCATTCAGTTGGTTAAAAAATCGCTGCTCTTTCACAATTAAAAACATAATCTTTCACTTAGATCTCACTTTACCAAGTGATGTACGTTCCTAAAAATGCTTCAGTACATTGAAGAGGTTAGCCACATGAGGTGATTTGTTAGAAAATGGAAATGCTGAGAAATAACTTTTAAAATGGAGCACCTCATCTGTAATCACAGTACATTTTTCCTGGTAATTTTATTAATTTCGAAGTCTATTCTTGTCCAGATAGCAATGAAATATGTAGGAATGCTAGGAAGATTCCTTAAAATTTATATTTATTACACAAAGTTATATTTAACATAAGAAGTAATTAGTTCAGCATGCATTGAATGAAAACATATTAAAAATGAAAAGCATTTAAAAAGTGAAGATCTTTTAGTAATGAAGTGTATGTGGAATTTCATATTATTCATCAGAATATTTCCTGCCCAGGTGAGATTTATAGCTCCCTTTACCATTAAAAAGATTTTTCTACAGAAAAGATATACCCCTTTTCTATAGAAAAATTGTCTTGTTAAATTTGGAAGTGGCCATGTGACTTGCATTGGCTGAAGAAATGTTGGTAAGTAATATGTATCAGTTTTATAAAGCTTTAAGAGCTTATGATTCACAACCTCATTCTTTTCGTTCTGCCATGAGATTCCCAGATGAGAGTAGTTTCATTAACATCGACCTGGAATGCAGGTAACATGGGAAAGAACTTAAGTACATCCTTAAAGGACTTAAAACTTGAGAAAGAAACTTGTTTTGTAGGACATCGAGATTTTTAGAGTTATTTGTTACTGCAACATAACTTAGACCAGGGCTCCCCAACCCCAAGGCCAGGACCAGTACCAGTCCAGTCTGTTAGGAACTGGTCCTGCACAGCAGGAGGTGAGCAGCAGTCCAGGGAGCTCCTCCTTAGGCAGTAATGATTGGCAGAAGCATTAGATTCCCATAGGAGGGTAACCCCTATTGTGAACTGCACATGTGAGGGATCTAGGTTGAGTGCTCTTTATGAGAATCTAATGCCTAATGATCTGAGGTGGTACAGTTTTGTCTGGAAATTACCCTCCCAACACCCACCACCCCATGGAAAAATTGTCTTCCATAAAACTCATCCCTGGTGCCAAAAAGGCTGGGGACCACTGTCATAGCCCTAACAAATAAAATCTGCCTTAATCATTGAATTATTAAAAAAAAAAAAAACTAAAATATACTGTTTAATTAGTGGGATTTGTGTCAATTTACATATTACGCAGATACAAGAGTTGAATGATCCCACATTTTCAATTTTATTCCAATAATATTTGACGAAATCTCTATTCATTTAATTTTCCCATGAATAATATATCTATAAATATAAGATGATAACACAACGAAAAGTCTTCCTCCTTTCCTGCTTGTTTCTTTCTTCATTCCTTCCTTTAACAATGAAAATTGTTGTCATTAGATTCTTACATATCTTTTCAGACTTTCCGGGGTGAACCCCGAGTATCTGAGACAGGTCTTAGTTAATTTAGAAAGTTTGTTTCGTCAAGGTTGAGAACGTGCACCTGTGACACAGGCTCAGGAGGTCCTGACCACATGTGCCTGAGAGAGTAGAGGCATAACTTGATTTTATACATTTTAGGGAGGCATGAGAAAGAAACCTGTTTTGTAAGACACAGATTTTGGAGTTGTGTGTTAAAATACGTATAAGATGTAAATCCCTTCAGTCTGGAAAAGTGGGACAACTCAAGGAGGGAGGGGTCTTCCAGGTCACAAGTAGGTGAGAGACAAACAGTTGCATTCTTTTGAATTTTTGGTTAGCCTCTCCAATGAGGCAATCAGAGATACACTTATCTCAGTGAGCAGAGGGGTGACTGTGAATAGAATGGCAGGCAGGTTTGTCCCAAGCCGTTTCTAGCTTGACTTTTCCCTTTAGCTTAGTGATTTTGGAGCCCCAAGTTTATTTTCCCTTCACACAAGTAACCTTTTCAAGTAAACCCAGATATCAATACTTATTTTTTCTGTATTTTTACACAAAAGGCAACACATTATATGATTTGTCCTGAACATAATTTTGTATTTACAATGTATCTTGGAGGATTTTCCATACAGCTACTCATGATTTCATTAATTCACATTTCATTCATGTATGGATATAATCATAATTTATTGCAGGCTTCTCTTTTTGATGGACATTCAAATGATTTTTGTCTTTGGCCACTACAAACAATGCTGTAACAAATAAACTTATTTTATTTTTCATATATACAACCACATGTGGTGATTAAATTCCCAGAAGCAGAATTACTTGGTCAAAAGTATGTGTGTGTTTGAAATTTGGTAGATATTGCCAAATATCTAATCACAGGAATTGGAACAATTTATACTCCCATAACAATGCATTAAAGTATCTGACTCCCCAACTGCCTTGCCAATAGAGTATGTTACCAAATTTAGGGATTTTTACAAATTTCATAGGTAAATAATAGCACCTCAATGTAGCTGAAATTTGCATCATTCTAATAAAAAATGAGATTGAGTATAACTACCAATAATGTAATTAATCCTTTTTATTCACTGGTACCCTAGACACCTGCTTGAGTCAGGTTCGGCTCCAATTCATTTCTCCTTTCTTTCATTAGTTGTTATTTGGAATACCTCTCTGTGATTCTAATTTCTAATTTCCATTTCTGTAGTATTTTCTTTTCTTTGGTGCAGTGCTTTGTTGACTAACTAGAATATAAATACCTTTATAGAAGAGTAATTTACAACAAATCCGTTTTCCATAAAATAAAGTTAATAAATTCACTGGTATATTTTCTAATAAGGTTTTTAAACACAAAAAGTCTGAGTGTCAGAATTATACCTGGAAAGAAGATGGAAAAAGGAATATTGAAAATATGCTCGATAGTACCAAGAGAAACCTCTGCCCCAGGAAAATTGTTAGTAGAACTGGGTCTATTTAATATTCAACCAACCTCATACTTAGTTCTATCTTGAATTGAAATCTGTCTCTTCTCTCTTTCTCCCTCCCTCCTTCTGACAGACAAAACAATGTCTCTCACACAAAATGAGGAAACATAGAGACAATTAATTGGGAGCTTAGTTGAATGTAGCCTTTCCTGGGGAAGCATATCTAGGGCAAGAACTGGAGGAAATGAAATGGCATTTATAATCAGTAGGTGTGGAACTGAGTTTCTCTTTGTAAGTTGTACCATGGTTTTATTATCATGTGCTCAAAGATCCTACTTTCTTATTTATTTATCAATAATTCCTGACTGACAGTGTTAGAACACATAACAAACCAGTTCTTTCTATTCTGCAGAATAATTGTTCATCAAATTGAATTATGAATAAACAGAATTTTTTCTAAAGAAGCAGTCTTACATTTTCTGCATAGCTGTTACACAGTCAATAGTTAGAAAATTGAAATCTCCCATGAGCAGTGTTCTGACTTCTCCAGACCTTTTCTGATCTATACAAATATTTTACAATTTGATTTCACTAATGGTTTTCACAAATCAATAGGAAATCAGAAGCATTTTATTCCTTTTTTCAATGTTAAATTTTATCTGAATAGTAAAGATACTCTGTCACAGCAGGATTATTTTGATAATTAAATGAAAGTGAAAATACAAGGCACTAGGCAAACTAAGGTGTTTTAAAAATCATTGTACTTTTGTACTTTCTCATAGTACTTGGAATTAACATAAAAACACTCAGGGATAAAAAGAAGGTATCAAGAACAAATCACACAAAACAAAAAATGTTTTGTAACAGTCTTTATCCAAGTTTTCTTCAAAAACATTTTTGAAAATCTCTCTCATCTTAAAAATCATTTTGAGAATAATCCTAATTTATATGAAATTTAAAAGATGATTCCATAATAAAAAGTTCTTCTTAGATTTTGTTTACACTTAATTAAAAATACAGCATTGCTTTGAATATTATGCTAAGATAATAGCATAATATTGTGTGGCTGTTGCGGCTGCAGTTTATTTGCTAACTGAATTTGAGTATGATAAATCATAGTTAAAGATGGCAAAATTTATACTTAGGTTGCTTAAGGCTCTAAGATTAGTGAATTGAAGCAATCATACATTAACATACCTATTTCATAGAAGTTTTAGAGCATTTGATTTTTAATAGAGTTTAGTTTTAGCACCGCTCTAGATTCACAGCATAGCTGAACAGAAAATCCAGAGTTCTCATATATCCCCAGTCTCCACACATGCGTAGCTTCTCCCACTATCAGCACACCGTACCAGAGTCACATATTTATTATAAAGGATGAACTCACATTGGCACATCATTAGCATAGAACGTCTGCAGTTTGCACAGGGAGTCTCTTTTGAGTTTGTACATTCTATGGATTTTGACAAACATATAATGGCACGTATCCACCATTATTGTATCATACAGAAGGATTTCACTGCCCTAAAAGTCATCTGGGCTCTGCCTATTCACACCTTCTTCCCTTCAACCCCTGGCAAGCACTGATCTTTTTTCTGTCTCTTTGGTTTTGTCTTTTTCAGAATATCATATCGCTGGAATCATACAGTAATAGCCTTTCCAGATTGGCCACTTTTACCTAGTAATATGCACTTAAGTTTGTTCCATGTCTATTTATACTTTGATAGTTCATTTCTTTTTAGCGCCGAATAATATTCCATTCTGGATATACTATAGTTTATTTATCCATTCCCCTCCTAGAGGACATGTTGGTTGCTTCTGAATTTTGAAAACTATGAAAAAGGTTACTATAAGCATTCCTAAGCCTGTATTTGTGTGGATATAAGTTTCTACTCCTTTGGGCAAGTACTAAGGAACACTATTATGGTATCATATGGTAAGATTATGTTTAGTTTCATAAGAAACTGCCAAGCTATCTTCCATAGTGGCTGGCTTATTTTAATTTCCATCAGCAATGAATGAGTACTTCTTGTTTCACATCTTCACCAGAACTTGGGGTTGTCAGTGTTCTGAATTTTGGTCATTGTAACAAATGTTTAGTGGTATCTCGTGGTTTAACTCCCATTTCCTTGATGACATATGATGTGGAGGATCTTTTTATCACCTCATTGACATATGTATATTTTCTTTGATGAGGGGTTTAAGATCTTTGGCCCATTTTTTAGTCAGTTTGTTTTCTTATTGTTGAGTTTTAAAAGAGTTTTTTGTTATTTTGGGTAATAATCAATATGCAATATGACTTTGACAAGTGTTTTCTTCCAGTTAGTAGCTTGTTTTCTTATTCACTTGACAGTGTCTTTTGCAGAGCAGATGTTTAATAATATTAGTAAAGTCTACTTATCAATTTTTTTTTCTTTCATGGATAGTGACTTTTGTATTGTATCTAAAAAGTCATTGTGAAACCCTAGGTCATCCAGATTTTTTCCCTGTTATGTTCTAGTTTTATAGTTTCACATTTTACATTAAGTTCAAGATACATTTTGAATTAGTTTTTGTGAAAAGTGTAAGATCTGTGTCTAGATTCTTATATGTGGATATCCAGCTGTTTCGGTAGCATTTGTTGAAAAGACTATCTTTTTTCCACTGTATTGTCTTTGCTCTTTATCAAAGAACAGTATACCATATTTCTATGGGCCTTTTAGGTAATTTGAGTTTTATTACAAAAAATCAGTTTCTTTAAAGGTGTTGTTCTTTTTGTTTGTTTTGTTTTGTTTTTGTTTTTTTCGGAGCCTCGCTGTGTCGCCAAGGCCGGAGTGCAGTGGTGAGATCTCGGCTCACTGCAACCCATCCTCCCAGGTTCAAGTGATTCTCCTGCCTCAGCCTCCTGAGTAGTTGCGATTACAGGTGCCTGCCACCACACCCGGCTTATTTGTGTATTTTTAGTAGAGACGGGGTTTCATCATATTGGTCAGGCTGGTCTCGAACTCCTGACCTCGTGATCCACCCGCCTCGGCCTCCCAAAGTGCTGGGATTATAGGCGAGAGCCACCATGCCTGGCCAGGTGTTGGGTTTTTTATCTGACTCTCTTAATTACAGATGAGAATGGTTTGGCCTAGAGATTTTCTATTATTATTCTCCTTCATATTTTGGAAGTTAATTTATAATAAATGTTAACAATCTAATATTACAATGCTTTGGTTAGTGACCAATGATTTCAAGAGTATCAGTCAGATTTGCATTAAGAGCTTCAGTATTTCTAATATATCTGATTCCATAAAGTCTCTAATAAAGAAGAGGGAAGTGTGGGTCACAGATCTCATGAGAAAATGCCTGGCACCATCCTTCCTAGTCACTGTCCTACCTCTGGTTTCCATTTTTTCTGATCACAGTATGTGAATTTCAACTCTTTATTAATCTTGTTGTTGAAAAATAGCAATTTTGTTTACTTCTCTTGCTTTATCTTTGAATTACTAATTATATCCAAGGCAACCAAAGCATTTAGATTAATACAAATTATGTAGAGAGCGTATGCAAAAGAAAGTTTCATGTATACAGGTATCCCTCTTATGCAACCCATATTCCATTTCAGTGACTTCTACTCTGGAACTTTGCTTTGTCTCAAACGTCTCCACTTGTGAAATCTAAATATTCCAATATCTGACAGCATTGTTGTAAAGTATGTCTTATACATACAGCCTTCTGTTTGTTTTTATTCTCTCTGATGGTTGTCTTTAAATTGGAAGGTTCAGTATATTTACATCCAATGTAATTATTGATATGGGTGGTCTACCAAATTACTCTGCTTTATTTTTTGTACTATTGTTCCTTTGTTCATTGATTTCTCTTTCCTAATGAGAACAGTGCATGATTCCTAGTTGGCATTTAAGTCTTCTTCATTCCCATTTTGAAATGATCACTAATTCTGTCCAATATTACTCTTTAATAGTTATACACTACGTTACTTATTTCCATTATTATTACCACATTTTTGTTCAATTTGTAGTTTATGCCTGATTTACTAGAATAGACATATCACTTCCTGCACCTATCACTGCCTAAATTCAATATATTATAAGTAGAATGATCTTTCTGAAATTCGAACTTGTCGGCATCTTATGTAATTATTCAATGACTTTGCCACAACAATTTTGGAAATACTTGAATTACTTAAGTATACCTCAAAAGCTCATCTTCCTCCCATAATCTCTCCATACACCATGCAATAAATATACTGAACTATACGATATTCTCCAAATAGCTCATATTAGTTCTATTTTGAGCCTGTAGATACCTTAATTTTCCTTGAAAACAAAGAAAAAACAGAAGTAAACAACAATAAAATTCTTCTATGTAACATTCTCCAAATCCACTTCCAAAACATAGCTGATCATTTCTCTTTGTTCCAAACCCTTTCTTTCCACAGATACCTATGTTAACATGCTTTGTTTAATCTCAATGCCTGTTCTCAATGTCTGTTCTTTTTCTAAATAATGGAGTTCTTCAGGGCTTGGAAACAAATTTTATATGTGGAATACTTGAAACATAACAGGTATTATGTAAATGTTGTTGTTATTTCATGTCTGTAACAAAAGCATAGCACCTAACAGATTTATTTTTATGTGAGATAAATGTTTCTATGCATGCTTGAAAATCAGTAAAGGAATAATGAGTGTATGAATGTATAAGTTAAAATATGAAAATAAGCTAGAAAAAAGAAGACTGAAGCAGATGGTAAATAATATTTTACTTCATCATTTGGAGTCTCAGAGACTGTATTAATGTCAGCATGTTCTCATGGGAATCTTTTATACTTTTCATAGTTTATGTTGAGAATGTCTTCAATACTCTAGAGTTAGAAGGCAGCATAGAGCTCATGATTGATTTGGGAGAAATAATGGCAGTTATATGGAACTGAAGGCTTATTAAGAACATATGCCAGTTAAATATAAAAAGAAATACACTTGACTTGGCTGAATATATTAAAGTAATGTTTCTGTTAACAAAACAGATTTTAAAAAAAGATGAACTACACATTCATTTAGTACCTACATACACACATACATGGTTTCCCTTATGATAGAGTTATTAGACTTTTTTATTGTTTTTAATGGGTTTATGTTTGGTCTTTGTAAAACCATGAACAGATGGGATTTCATTCGTATTTTAGAACTTACTTGTTGAATGTGAGCACAATTTAGAATCTGTAAACATGATTTTTCAGTCTAGGCCCATACATCTCTAAAATCAAAATTATCTTCCTCTTTTTTGTCTTTAATAATTCAATTTATCTAACAGACTTAACAAGTAGTTTCTTATTTTCCAGATCAAAATATTTATGGAAATTCAAAGTTGCAAACATATTTATCTCTGCTTAAATTTTGAAGGAATTATCGGTTTCTATTCTATGATCAAAAAGGAAGACATAAAGAAAAAAGTTGATGCTGAAGTAGATGCCCCAAAGTAATGGAAAATTGAAGGAGCTAGACTATGAAGTCCCCCCCAGATAGTTTAAATCCCACTTCTGATCTATGCCACTCAGTAGCTATGTTACATAGAAACAAATGCAGCACTCCTGTGGGCTTTGGTTTCCCTTTTTTTTTTTTTTTTTGGAGACGGAGTCTCGCTCTGTCGCCCAGCCTGGAGTGCAGTGGCCAGATCTCAGGTCACTGCAAGCTCCGCCTCCCGGGTTTACGCCATTCTCCTGCCTCAGTCTCCCGAGTAGCTGGGACTACAGGCGCCCGCCACCACGCCCGGCTAGTTTTTTGTATTTTTTAGTAGAGACGGGGTTTCACCGTGTTAGCCAGGATGGTCTCGATCTCCTGACCTCGTGATCCGCCCGTCTCGGCCTCCCAAAGTGCTGGGATTACAGGCTTGAGCCACCGCGCCCGGCTGGTTTCCCTTTTTTTAAAGTCATCATAAAGCTACGAACTTGTTAAGATTATATATTTTATCACAGGACAACTGAGACTAGTGGCCTAGAACCTTCATAAGAACAGAGATGATGCCTCTCTCACTTGCTACTATAAGTCCAACACTCAGCACATAAATAGTGCTCAATAAATACTTAATAAACAATAAATTTGGAGTGTTTATTGAAGACTGGAATGTAAACTGATGAAAATATTTGTAGGTACTCGGTATTAGTACACATTGTCCTTTTAATTTGAACTGGCCCTGTAGGGGAGAAAAAAGCAGTATTTTTCTTTCTCCCTCATCATTAGGTTCATGGCTGAGATCCCTATAACAGAAAATAGATTAACAAGAAAAAAGCATAACGTTTATGTGACAGAAGTCTTACACGTTATGAGGGCCCTCAGAAATGAGGACCCAGTGTTAACTGTTTAACTGGACTGAACTATTTCTGGGACTGAGAAACTTGTTCCAAAATGGCTTTTGGTTACAGCTTGGCATCTGAGGTAACAGGAGAAGCAAGAAGTTCACACTCACCTTCAGCTTGCATTTCTACTCTAAAGCAGGCTAAAAGCAGGTCAACATTTTGACCTTTCTCTAAGAGATCATAAGACTCTCATTCCAAAGGGGTTCTGTTTATACTTACAAGAAAAAAAAGTCACACAGAGATGCCAAGAAGAATCTAAGAAAAAGGCCTTGACAAGTTGCCCTCGGCTCACTATGATTAGAACATATATTTTCACCTTCAGTTATACTACTGCACAGCTGTCCGTGAAGACAGTTTTCTCTGTTTCTTTGGGTCTTCATTTCTGAAGGCTCTCATATAAAACTTCTATTAAATATATTTATACGTTTTTGCCCTTGTCAATTTGTCTTTTCATTTTATTTTATTTTATTTTATTTTTATTTTTTTGTGATGGAGTCCCATTCTGTCTCCCAGTCTGGAGTGCAGTGGTGCGATCTGGGCTCACTGCAGCCTCCACCTCCCAGTTTCTTTATTTTTTATTTTTATTTTTATTTTTTATTATACTTTAACTTCTAGGGTACACAAGCACAACGTGCAGGTTTGTTACATATGTATACATGTGCCATGTTGGTGTGCTGCAGTCATTAACTCATCATTTACATTAGGTATATCTCTTAAAGCTATGTCTCCCCTCTCCCCTCACCCCACGACAGACCCGGTGTGTGATGTTCCCCTTTTTGTGTCCAGGTGTTCTCACTGTTCAGTTCCCACCTATGAGTGAGAACATGCAGTGTTTGCTTTTCTGTTCTTGCGATATTTGCTGAGAATGATGGTTTCCAGCTGCATCCATGTCCCTACAAAGGACATGAACTCATCCTTCTTTATGGCTGCATAGTATTCCATGGTGTATATGTGCCACATTTTCTTAATTCAGTCAGTCATTGATGGACATTTGGGTTGGTTCCAAGTCTTTGCTATTGTGAATGGTGCCGCAATAAACATACATGTGCATGTGTCTTTATAGCAGCATGATTTATAATCCTTTGGGTATATACCCAGTAATGGGATGGCTGGGTCATATGGTATTTCTAGTTCTATATCCTTGAGGAATCACCACACTCTCTTCCACAATGGTTGAGCTAGTTTACGGTCCCACCAACAGTGTAAAAGTGTTCCTGTTTCTCCACATCCTCTCCAGCTCTTGTTGTTTCCTGACTTTTTAATGATTGTTATTCTAACTTGTGTGAGATGGTATCTCATTGTGGTTTTGATTTGCATTTATCTGATGGTGAGTGATGATGAGCATTTTTTCATGTGTCTGTTGGCTACATAAACATCTTCTTTTGAGAAGTGTCTGTTCATATCCTTTGCTCCCTTTTTGATGGGGTTGTTTGTTTTTTTCTTGTAAATTTGGTTGAATTCTTTGCAGACTCTGGATATGAGCCCTTTGTCAGATGAGTATTTTGCAAAAATTTTCTCCCATTCTGTAGGTTGCCCATTCATTCTGATGGTAGTTTCTTTTGCTGTGCAGAAGCTCTTTAGTTTAATTAGATCCCATTTGTCAATTTTGGCTTTTGTTGCCATTGCTTTTGGTGTTTTAGACATGAAGTCCTTGCCCATGCCTATGTCCTGAATGGTATTGACTAGGTTTTCTTCTAGGGTTTTTATGGCTTTAGGTCTAACATTTAAGTCTAATCCATCTTGAATTAATTTTTGTATAAGGTGTAAGGAAGGGATCCAGTTTCAGCTTTCTACATATGACTAGCCAGTTTTCCCAACCCCATTTATTAAACAGGGAATCCTTTCCCCATTTCTTGTTTGTGTCAGGTTTGTCAAAGATCAGATGGTTGTAGATGTGTGGTGTTATTTCTGAGGGCTCTGTTCTGTTCCATTGGTCTATATCTCTGTTTTGGTACCAGTACCATGCTGTTTTGGTTACTGTAGCCTTGTAGTATAGTTTGAAGTCAGGTAGCATGATGCCTCCAGCTTTGTTCTTTTTGCCTAGGATTATCTTCGCAATGTGGGCTCTATTTTGGTTCCATATGAACTTTAAAGTAGTTTTTTCCAATTCTGTGAAGAAAGTTATTGGTAGCTTAATGGGGATGGCACTGAATCTACAAATTACCTTGGGCAGTATGGCCATTTTCACCATATCGATTCTTCCTATCCATGAGCATGGAATGTTCTTCCATTTGTCTGTGTCCTCTTTTATTTCATTGAGCAGTGGTTTGTAGTTCTCCTTGAAGAGGTCCTTCACATCCCTTGAAAGTGGGATTCCTAGGTATTTTATTCTCTTTGAAGCAACTGTGAATGGGAGTCCACTCATGATTTGACTCTCTGCTTGTCTGTTATTGGTGCATAAGACTGCTTGTGATTTTTGCACATTGATTTTGTATCCTGAGACTTTGCTGAAGTTGCTTATCAGCTTAAGAAGATTTTAGACTGAGACGATGGGGTTTTCTAAATATACAATCATGTCATCTGCAAACAGCGACAATTTGAGTTCCTCTTTTCCTAATTGAATACCCTTTATTTCTTTCTCCTACCTGATTGCCCTGGCCAGAACTTCCAACACTATGCTGAATAGGAGTGGTGAGAGAGGACATCCCTGTCTTGTGCCAGTTTTCAAAGGGAATGCTTCCAATTTTTGCCCATTCAGTATGATATTGGCCGTGGGTTTGTCATAAATAGCTCTTATCATTTTGAGATATGTTCCATCAATACCGAATTTATTGAGAGATTTTATCATGAAGGGCTGTTGAATTTTGTCAAAGGTCTTTTCTGCATCTGTTGCAGTCTGAGATGTGAACCTAGTGATGGGTGAGAAAATATATTACTTTTTTTCCCCTACAGCCCTTCATGTTTTTGACTTGTGTAATTTTCTTATAATTGTTTGTGGTTATTGTCGCTGAGGCTAATATCTTGCTAAAATTATTCCTGTATTTGGATGTTACTAATCATTTTAATGGATAAGTATATTTTATTTATTTAATATTTCCTATCTATTCGTAAATTGTCTATTGTCACCAGATCTTCAATACAAAATTCGATAGGACAAGTAAAAGCAACAGAAAGAGGTGTTCATGACATTTCATTGAAATTACTGCTCGGTGGCTCAACATAAAGCTGCTTTTATTATCTTTCAATTTCTGCAAGCCATGTGACGCTTACAAGTCTCCAGGCAGATTATGACTCTGTGCAAATGAAGACAAGAAAATTAAAACTGTGAGAGGTTTTTCACCCCACAGGGAGCCCAGTTTAAAGAAAAAATAAAGGGCTTTTCTTACTTGCATGTCAGAGAGAAACAGGTTTAAATCACTACAGCAATGTAATGTGAGGCATGTTTAGGAATTCAGCAAAGCAATAGAAGGAAAAGTCTTCACTGGTTAAGTAGCAGGATTTAACTGACACAGCTGTCTTTTTAAAAATTCTAAATGCTTCCTTTGCCTTACAGTGGAGTTCAGATCACTCAAAAATTAAAAGAAAAAAAAAAAAGCAGAAGAGAGCTTGCTGTGACATGAATCCATAAGGATTAGGTTAAGATTCAGTTCCTCTAGTAAACATAGTTATTTGGCTTCTTTTTTGATTTCTCTTGAAAAGGTATGATTTCTTTAAATTTGAAGGAAATGGACATGTATCATAGCATTCTGGGACAGAAAAGATTAAAAACAGTATTAAACCCATTCACCAACAGATTTTTGAATGGACTCTACAATAAAAGCTACATAAATGTAGGACATGTTTGCTTACCTCTAATGAGGGCAAGCTCGTGACCTGTTAAGGAGACCCATTCCAGCACTGGACACTCACTTCTTAAAGAAGATAAAACTTATATTGAATTGAATTTGGCTCCCTAGAATTGCCAATCACTACTGAATTCTTCAATTTGTAGACATCTATCACAAATCTAATATTTTTCTCTATTACAGAGACATATTCATTTCACAATATATAGTAGTATCTTGATTGTTAGCCTAAATTAACTTAACAGTTATTTCTGCCTGATGTTAAATGTTATATAATAGAAATATTACACTCCAGGGTTCTATATAGTACACAGGTGAGTATGAGTAACAAAAATTGTATCTATAGTGAATTTCCCTAATTAATTAGCATGTTTTTCAAAGGTGGTGGTTTGATTTAACTTTCCAATTTATATTAACTTGTGATGAATAGAAGCAAACATGGATTGATTATTTTCAAGCAATGCTGTAGTACCTATTTATGCCAGGCACTCTTCTAAGAAGTTCACCAAAGTTAATTCTTAAACCTACAAAGTAAATACTTTAATTTTCCCTATTTTATGAAAGAAAAAACTGAGAATTTGAGAATAAGGTATTGAAGATCATATAACTAGTAGAGTTGATATCTGATTGCAGGTAGACGGCCTCCAGAACACTTTCTCTTAACTAAGCAATCTTGTAAAATAGTTATTACTAGAAATGTAGAAACTGAGGTAGAAAGGAAATAATTTTCCTTTATAGATTATAGATAAGTAGAATCTGAGATCCAAACTCTAAAAAAAAGGAAAACTTAAAATGTAAATTAATATGAATTAATATAACATGAAGATAAATGAAAACTAAGGCTTTACTAAATTTCATCAAATGGAATTGATGAATTCAATCTGGTGATATTGCAGATAGGCAATTTAGCAGTTTATGCTCAAATCCACTAACTCAATAGCTTTCACTTTCCAAACAACACAATTTAAGCTAATCTTTTTTTTTTCTTTTTCTCTAATCTCTGAGATTCAGTGGGATCCACTAAAACACACAACTGACATTCATGACATTGCCCCTACTTCACATCTGTTTCAACTGCTGCTTCAGACACCTATCTTGACTGCTGGCAGATGTTGCTTTTCTTATTTCTTTAATGCACCACTCTGCTGGGCTCCCTGATGCTTTTGTTCAACCATGCACATGATGACAACGGCTTCCTCTGACTTTGATTCACCTAGAAATGTCTTTTTATTTCTGGGCTTCACCAATTACAGCTATGTTCCTAAATGCTTCTGATTTAGAAGTTTGAAGCAGGAAAATGCCTGTTCTATCTCTGCTGGTATTTTATAAGAGAACAGCTTGTGTTCTATGTAAATAACAAATGTTGACTTTGCAGCAGCCACTCAGACTTCTTCTTATAACCAAACTTCAATTTCCCTCTGGTGAAACATCACTGCTGTCACTTTCAGGCTGTTAGAGTTCAAGTCAAGCTGACATCAATTCTAACACAAGGAATGAGAGCATGTCTTAAGCTAATACTACAACAGCGTTTGGGAATTTGATAGAAATATGACTCAATCAGGACAATTACATTAAAAGTATATTGGCTGTATGTTATATGAAAAGTTAACTTAGTTTTGCTCTGAGACCTGGAATTCAAGAACTAGATAAACACTATCATTTTGTTGTTAAACGAAGCTGCAGAATAAAGACAAGAAATTGCAAAACAGAAGCAAGAATTGGATAGAAATCACATCCTGCTGATAATGTTTGTGCCCTGAATTGATTCATCTCTAAAACTTGCATACCACCAGGCATTTCTGGTTTGGATGTTCTGCAACTTGCAACAGCAACAACAAAAGTTTGAACTGAGTATCTTAACCTGTGATTCTTAGAAAGCCAACTCTCAGGAAATATTTTATTTGCTACTACTTCATTAGGTTGTTCAATCCAAGGAAGCAAATGTGAGGACAAAGAAAATCACAGGCAAAGACAGAGAGCCAATTTGAGGCCATTAGGGATGACTGATTCTTAGTCACTTGGGATCTTCTTCTGAGAAGTCAATATAGTACACAAAGAAATAGTCCAGTGATGGAAGGTGATGGAAGGTGTGGAGAAACAGAATGGTAAATATACCCATTGGTTCCTATTCTCATTGGTGAAATGTTAAGCCCATAGACAGACTGCTATGTCTCCCCCTATTTCTGGGTTGAAAAACATGGGTGCTCAACAGGGTCCCAAGGTGTCCTGAAAATTTACATTGACAAAGACCCTCTCCAAATTCTCAGGATTCTCTCCTCCCTGCTTTGACAAGTCTCTGTCCTTGGGCCTTATACTCCAGAGCAAGAATTCTGCTAAGTCAGTTTAATAAGAACCCTGCACCATCCATAGCTGATCACTCTCCATATCTTACCTGGTTTCTCATCCTCCAGCATTCCCCAGGTGACACCTAATTACTCTCACTTGCCTTCAGCAAGAATTATGTTAGGTAGGTTTTGCTAGAAATTTTCCTGATGTTTCCACTTAGTAATTTTCTATGCCCTGACCCCCAGTCTGCTTATTGGCTGTAAATCCCCGCTTGTCCATGCTGCTTTCAGAATTGAGCCGTTTTATAGTGAGGTCTCTTTTCCCCTGCTGCAATAGAAAAATATGTTTTCACCACTTTACTGTCAGGCTCTAGATTTTCTTTTAACAACATCAAAAGAAAGTCTGGAGTGGGAAGTAAAAGGCTGAGGTATTGTCAGATGCACGTTCTTGGCGCTGATCAGTGCCCAGAATAGGCTGATCATGGTAGCGGTAGTTAGAACAAAAGGAGGCTGCATGAGGATCGAAAGTGCTTCACAGCAGGTGCCTAACAAATTGATGCACCCTGGTGATTTAGTTCTTGCCATTTTATTACGTGACGCTGGGAGGGTCCCACCAAAGAATTTCAAGAGCCTCTAAAATCTCCATTCTTTCCATTTTACTTCACACAAGTCTCTTTTGTAGGCCACATAGGAATGTTCTTTGACAGAGGGTTGAGTTGGAGTTGATTTAAGTAAATATCTACACTGTATTTAAATTCTCTGGTCTCTTACAACGTAAGTATACTAAAGATCAGGCACATCTTTCCTCACTTTTGGCAATTTTCATGTTATGAACTTCATTGCTCAGTAGTTTCCTTTAGGATCTATCCCCTGGTCTTCAAACTCAGTAAGCATATCTGTATATAACTGGAACCTGAGTGTAGACATGGCATATTATTGTTTTACCCATGGACTCTAGCTCCATATGAAAATCAGATGAGGTTAGCTGTCAGTGAAGTTTCTTCCTATGAAGACTAGACAAAGAGACCAGCCATTGCACAAAATATTCTAAATAGATAAAAATCCAAATATAAAAATATTTACAACAATGAGAGAAAATCACAGCAATATAATAACAAATACATTAAATGAATAAAGTAATTAATAGTAGACAAGACATAAGAACTAATTACTTAAAAAGAATTAGAAAGTCAAGTAAACAGAAGTATCATATATAAATAGTTATATATAAAATAATATACAGTTGATTCTTGTTATTCTTGGTAGTTATGTTTTATAAAGTCATCCTAAATGCTAAATTAGCACATACTGAATTATTTCTCCTAGGGAAAATGCAGGGTTAGCTTCCTGTGAGACTCTGTTCACAACAGTTTTGTTAACGGTCAATACATAACTTGGTTTTATGTGTGTCTGTTTAGATATCTTATTTAATATATATTTTGAATAATTAACATTGAACTCACAATCAGCAGCAATATAACTCATATGTCTAACACACTTATTTTCTCAAGAAGTCCTAGTGTTATGGAAGAGGCACAGGGAAGTGCTGGGAGGAGAAGGACGGGTCCCTGACGAGGGCTCCACCCCATCACAAATGTAGGTGAGGACAGGCACTCCTGCCTTCACATTCAAATGTTACGTTTTCCAAGAACAACCTGGTCCATCATGCTCCCATCCCATGCCTATAAAAACCCGAGACCCTAGCAGGCACACACTCAAGCGGCTGGACATTTAGAGGAGCAGATCGGTGGAAGAACACATAAGTGGCTGGACATCAAGAGGACGTCGAGGGAAGCATGCCGGCAGAAGAGGCACACAACAGATGCTGGCACGTTGACAGGCCATTGACCAGTGGAATGAGGCAGAGTTTGGCTGGGGCAGTCAGAGGAGAGCCCGGGCTGCGGAGCAACCTGACTCCAGGGGAATATAATCTCCCTTCTGTCTCCCCCATCTGCTGAGAGGTAACTCTACTCAATAAAACCTTGCACTCATTCTCCAAGCCCACATGTGATCTGAGTATTCTGGTACACCAAGGCAAGAACTCTGGGATACAGAAGGCCTCTGTCCTTGTGATAAAGCAGGGGTCTAATCGAGCTGACTAACACAAGCCACCTACGGATGGCTAAACAAAAAGAGCACCCTGCAACACATGCCCACTGGGACTTCAGCTCTAAATGTTCACCCCTAGACACTGCTGTGGAGTCGGAGCCCCACAACCTGCCCGTCTGTATGCTCCCCTAGAGATTTCAGCAGCAGGGCACTGAAGAAGTGAGCCACACCCCCATCGCATGCCCTGAGAGGGGGATAAGGGACAAGAGAACTTTTTTCTGTTTCGACTGTGGTCTTGTTTGGGATCTCTGTAGATGAATGTGAGCAAATGCAAAACTGTCAGATCTGACTTTCTTCCCAAACCCTGCTGCCTCTCTCTCTTTCCTGTAGGTAAGAGGCTCTGTTTCCCTTCACAGAGTTTTAAACTGCCCTCACTGGGCATGTCAAAACCCTGATTTTGTCTCTTTTCTCTCACAGTTTGGAATGGCTCTTACCTCTTTCTTTATAACACTGCGAGTTTGGCTACTGGCTGAGGCAATGTTACTAGGTAAAATGAGCAATTGGCTCAGCCGCCAAAGGTGCAAATCAGACCAGCTGTTCCTAGAGGTGCCATATACGTCCCTGCCTCGACTGACAGCTGCAGGCACATACAGCCCAGGGCACATCTCCTTATCCTTTCTCCTCCCAGCATGGGTGCCTGGGCGTGCCCATGGTAGGCTAAGGCCAGCCCAACAGCCACGAAGGGGGAGGGAGAAAGCCAAGGCAGTAGCCAGGACCCTATAGGGTGCTTCTTGGCTGCCATGCCAATGGAATCTTTCCTTCCTTGGCCAAAGAATTCAACCTGGTCTGAACTAGGGGAAGGATGGGAAAGTTATAAGGATTAGAGGGGCCCACTTGCACTAAGCAAAAGATTCCCCCCCGAATCCCCCTATTTTTGGCCCTTTAACTGTTTTCTCTCTCTCTCTCTCTTTTTTTTTTTTTTCTTTCTTTAAGTGAGAAAGCTCTCCCTCCCAGCTCTGTTTCTGATAGGGAAGTTAATGGACGAATGACCCTTGCTGGCTGAGAACTGCAAATTCAGCAGGCACATTTGAGAGACTCTACACGGACACTAAGGGTCTCTGAAATACCTTTTCAGTCCCAAACATGATTCCAAGCTTCAGGCAGAGGCCCTAGAAAGAAATACCAGGTCTGAGGGATCCAAAGTCAGGCAACAGGCACAATGTAAATGGACAGGACCAATTCCTGCCAACTGAGTCCTACCACATGGAAGCAGGCCATGCTTCATGGCATAAACAGGCTCAGGGAACTCAAGATTTGCCTATAGCAGGGAGGAAGGGAGGCATGAGTGAGGGTCGTTGATTCCTATTCTCCAGAATTTCCCTGCTTCATGGGTACATACTGCATTGGTACCTATGGCTGGCACCTGCCAAGATCACTGGGGCTCACGGACAAGAGGTAGAAGGTGAAGGGAGGTTGCTCGCTTTCTCTCTCCATCACATCCTGAGTTTTTCACAGAAAGAAGGAAGGGAGTGAGGGACACATCTATTCCCTGCCTTTCAGAATGGGCAACCAGTTCTCTTCACCACCCTCAGCTTATACTCCTCTGGAGTGTATCCTGAACTATTAGGACTGCTTTGACCCTCCGAATCTGGAGGAAAAGCACCTCATAGCCCTCTGCACAAAGATTTGGCCAAATTATGATTCACTGGAAGAACTGGCTTGGCCTTAGGAAGAGAGCATTCATTTTGATACCATCCAGCAATTAGAACTTTTCTGTAGACATGAGGACAGATGGTCTGAGGCCCCTATGTGCAGGCTTTCTGCACCTTGCAAGGCAATCCAGCCCTTTGCTGACCATGTAGGGCTGATCCAGCCCTCTTGTTTGTTGTCTCAGGGAAGTCTGCAAGGGACAAGTCAAGTGAATTAAAGATACAAATCCCAGAGGCATTCCCAGGAGAGGAGCCAGCTCCCTCCAGTCCTGTTCCTCCAGGTCCACCCCGACCTACCTATCCAGCTTCAGCCTCTCACTTGCTTCTTTCTAGAAATCCTCACCCCAAACAAGCCCCAGTCTCACTCTTGCCCCTCCAACAGATGCCCAGTGAATTTGGGCCCGGTAAGGTCCAGGTCTCCTCCTCCCTATAGGACTTAAAGCAAATTAAGGGGGATCTTGGCAAGTTTTCAGATGACCCTGGTAGGTAGAAGTTTTCCAGAATTTTACCCAAATATTTGAACTATCCTGGAGAGAGGTTATGTTACTTTTGAATCAGACCCTAATAGACAGGGAGAAACAGGCTGCTCTGCAAGCAGGAGGGAGATTTGGGGATGAGCTTTGTATCACATGGAGTATCAGGAAAGGGGACGATTAGTGTCCAACTGGAAGATACGCAGTACCAATGAATGACCCTAAATGGGTTCCAAATGACAAGATGGAAGACTGGAAAAAGAGATGCTTTCAGGTAGAGGGCTTACCTAGGGCTAAGATCAAGCCTCTCAATTATACTAAGTTGTCCATTATCGACTAGGGATTTGATGAAAATCCCACTGCCTTCCTAGAAAGGCAAAGAGAGGCATTAGTAAAGCACACCTCTCTATCTCCTGATTCAGCTGAGGGATAGCTAATCCTAAAGGATAAATTCATTACTCAGGCAATTCCTGACATCAGGAGGAAGTTGCAGAAATGGGCCCTGGAACCAGATAGTACCTTAGAGGACCTCCTGAAAGTGACCACCTCGGCCTTCTACAACAGAGAAAAGGAGACACAAGAAAGAGACAGAAGCTTTAATGGCTACTGTGCAAGCCCACAAACCCCCAAATTCCCAGGGTACACCTATTAACTGCTAAAGATATGGCAAGAATAGTTATCATCTCTCTTCTAAAGTTTAACTGCTCCCATACAAGGTTTAATTTATTTCACTAGGGTGAGATAGCTCAGGGTACAATGTTGTTGTTAGTATATTTTACTTCTTATCTCTGTAATTGTTGTCACTAAATTCTTTCCTCGTATAATACACATGCAATTTAACCTTATGACACAAACTTAACCTTATGAAACTTTTTTTCTCTCATGCCTAAGAAGCATCAAATTCCGAAAAGGCAGCCCAAGCAATGGACGATGGTTCCCCTTTGCTAGGAACCCTTAGATAGACCTCTGGGAGGAGTCTGACTGCTGTTTTCCCCAAAGCAATGCCCCCTGTCAACAGCAAGCAGCTAAGACTAGTCATCGTCCATATTCTAACAGCAGTTAGATACACTTTATCAGAGGGAAGAAATGATAAGGAAGAGGGGCAGGGAAGTTCTGGGTGGAGAAGGGGAGGCCCCTGGTGAGGGCTCCACCCCAGGCCTGTGCCCGTGAACCTAGGTGAGGATAGGCACTTGTGCCTTCATGCCCAAATGTTGCATTTCCCAAGACCACTCTGACACACCATGCCCCCATCCTTTCCCTATAAAAACCTGAGATCCTAGGGGGCACACACACAAAGAGCTGGATGTTGACAGGAGGAGATCGGTGGAAGAAGACACAAGCAGCTGGACATCTAGGGAAGCATGTCAGCAGAAGAGCACACAACAGATGCCATTATGCCTGCAGGTCATTGACCTGTGGAATAAGGCAAAGTTTAGCCAGGACAGCTGAAGGAGAGCCCAGGCCACCGAGTGGCCCAACTCCAGAGGAAAATCATCTCCCATCTGGCTCTCCCCTCTGCTGAGAGTTACTTCTAGTCAATAAAACCTTGCACTCATTCTCTAAGCCCATGTGTGATCCTATTATTTCCATACACCAAGGCAAGAGCACTGGAATACAGAAAGCCTTCTGTCTTTACAGTAAGGCAGGGGTCTAACTGGGCTAACACAAACTGCCTATGGACAGCTAAATTAAAGAGCACCCTGGCAGGGGTCTAACTGGGCTAACACAAACTGCCTATGGACAGCTAAATTAAAGAGCACCCTGTAACACACGCCCACTGGGGCTTCAGCTTTAAATATTCATCCCTAGTCATGGCCGTGGGGTCAGAGCTCCACAGCCTGCCCGTCTGTATGCTCCCTTAGAGGTTTGAGCGACGGAGCACTGAGGAAGTGAGCCACACCTGCATCACACACTCTGCAAGGGTGCGAGGGAATTTTCCCCTTTCACTAGCCTCGCTTTCTGGGATTTCTAGACGTCTAGGCAGCACTTCAGCACTATGCTTGGGGAGAAATCAGCAACACAAAACACAAATTGTGGAAAAAAACATGGCACTAGATATAACCAAAAAGGAATTTTTTTTTTTTTACAGTATGAGAACTGAAACAAGAAGACAGCATGGCCTTGTTCAACCTCAGCCGGAAACATGAGCATTCGCAACTCAACTCACTACTACTCAACTGGCATGTTTGTAATGCCCACAAGAACACTAGGAGGATGGATTTGGAAGTTACAATGACATTTTAGTGGGTTGGTAAATTTGAAAATATGTAATGCATTAATAATAAGGATCTACTATACATAAAATATAACGTTAAAAATTAGGGAGTTTCAAAATTAAAACTCCAGTGAATTCAAAAAATCAAGAAAAGAGGCATTAGCGAATGTTTTGTTGAAGAAGCTCTCTTGATTTTGGATGAAGAAAATAGAGGTGGAGGTAAAATCTTTGCTTCATTCATTCATCTTCTGCTTCAGGAGATGAAATATCTTCTGCTTCAGGAGATGAAATAGCTGACAGTAGTGACAGGGGTGGGGTTCAGAGAAAGGCAGGGGCTTAATCGATACACTATACAGCCCTTGTAGGTCCATGTAAAGACACATGAGATTGTCCCAGAAAAAAATCAATGCTTTATCAACCTTTGTATTTAAATATATACTTCTTATGTGATTTTGATTTGAAATTTTATGCTACTTGATTTAAGATTTCCATAAGCATTATATTCATTCTCAATTTATCTATTTCAGGGAATTAAGACTTAACCACTTGGGTGGAATTAATGTCTCTTTTTGAGATGTATGCTTTCTAAATTTGGTAAAAGTTAAATATTTGATTAGACTCTAACATGTATTGGAATACACCTAAAGTAAAAATTATCAAGAGAAGAATGCTAACTTTAACAAGGAAGTATGTGGCATGTAATATATTCACCACTTTCATTATTTCTTTTTTTAGTTACTTACACATTCAGTAATCACTCTACACTGTTACTGAGGCATTCTCACTAATTGAATTAATAACTGCTATTATTTTTTAGGACACAGTAATATTCTAATCTGTCTAGATTATACTGTTTGCTTTAATGAAAATAAATTACTTTCAAATATTTTAAAAGATATTCATGACATTTTCTTTCTGATATACAACATATCTATTAATATATGTTGTTAATGGGAAACTACAAAATACTCTAAAACTGCAAAATACTCTAAACCCAATATATTGGTTTAAAGTAACCGCAAAGAACACATTTACAAATGTGTAATGTGTTTGATATACAGCTTGATACATTGTAGTGTTCAATATGTGAGTGTAATTTAAAAGGTAGGCTTAAAAATAAGGTAAATTAATTTTTACTTTCAATGGAAAATTCAATTATTTTTAGAAAGCTCTTATTTTATGCACATCATATTGACCAGTTAAAAAATATAATGGTGAACTTAACTCTTCAGGGAAAAGATTTCAGAGGTTTGTTCTGTTCAACTACATATTATGAGAAGAAAAATCAATTAACATGAAGTTTTTAACAAACCAGAATTTTGAACATTTTCCAATGAAAAGGTAAGTTACTAAGAAATGCAGTTACGGCTGGGTGCAGTGGCTCACGCCTGTAATCTAAGCCCTTTGGGAGGCCGAGTCGGGCAGATCATGAGGTCAGGAGATGGAGACCATCCTGACTAACACAGTGAAACCCTGTCTCTACTAAAAATACAAAAAAATGCACCTGTAGTCCCAGCTACTAAGGAGGGTGAGGCAGGAGAATTGTTTGAACGGGGGAGGCAGAGGTTGCAGTGAGCTGAGATCACGCCATTGCACTCCAGCCTGGACAACAGAGCAAGATTTCAAAAGAGGAAAGAAAGAAAGAAAAAAAGAGAGAGAGAGAAAGAGAGAAAGAGAAAAGAGAGAAAGAGAGAAAGAGAGAAAGAGAAAGGAAAGGAAGGAAAGGAAAGGAAAGGAAGGAAAGGAAGGAGGGAGGGAGGGAAGGAAAGAAGGAAGGAAGGAAGAAAGGAAGGAAGGAAGGAAGAAATGAAGGAGAAGGAGAGAGAAAGAAAGAAATACAGTTACAATATAAGGTGCTACTACGGTGTCAAATCAGTGAGATGTTTAAATATAGAGAAACTCAAGAAATGAAAATTGAACATATTGGAAACATGTTAGAGATATATATTTTTAAATCTAATGGTCAAAGCAGCCAAACTGAATACAGTTTCTGCATTTTAAAGGAAAATGTTTGCCAATCTCTCATGTATTTTTCTATTTTCTTCTGCCTTATTTAGATGAACCCAGTTCCTCATGCCTGTAACAATGGCATCACAGTAGTACTACTAGCATCCTTCAGAATTAAAACTAAAGTTATTTTGCTATTATATCAAAAGAAAATATTGGATTACTTTATTTGCTCAGAAACAAAATGTCATATTACAGTTAAAATAACTTTTCATCATTATTTGCTGTGATAAGTATATTTTAATAGAAGGTACTCAAAATTTAAGTAGTTTACACACTTTTTTAAAAAGGCTTCCCTTTTTAAAGCTTCTGTTTTTAAAGACAATGTATTTAAAAGATTCACAGGAGTGCTCAATAATCTAGGGTTTTGTGTAAGGTCACTCAAATGATAAGAACAAGTTATTTTGGGCTTTTGAAATCAATAAAGGCACATATTTTGAGGAAAGCAATTCTGAAGTCATATTGATTCAGATTTATTATGACACACATCCATATTAATAAATTTATGTTCTGAATCATGATAGCTGGCATTGCAACATCCTTAACTATTAAAAATATACTTTAATGTTTCACGCTCTCTACGAAGACAGAGAGGTACATTTTGTTAGGGTCAATCCAACTAGACTGTTCTCTCCTCCTTTCAATACAAACCTTTGTGACCCTGCCACACAACTCCCCCGAGGCTAGAAGAAGACCCCCACACACACTGACCCTTCCAGTAATTGTTTGTTCAAAAGACTTCAGCTGAACTGGCAGATGGTTCCAGGATGCGGTCAGAATACCTGCCTACCTTGCATAACAAAGCTGGCAAAAAACTTCTCCAGGATGCGGTTAGGACACTTGTATCCCCACTCAGTCCCCACACCCCAACCCAGTTACTTGCCCTATCAAGCCCTGCTGTAGTCTGTAAGTGAGGCTGCCTCCTTTGCCTGTCAAGGAGCAGCCCTGCAGGACAATAAAACTTCCTTGCCTGACTTTGTGTCTACTCGTCCTTTCTCTCCGCTAACCTTACACATTTATATATTTAAGAGACCTTTTTAGTGAGAGTTGAAATCAGAGTAATGCCTGCATAATAATCATTTAACAACAACGACAACAAAATAATTTTTAAAAAACACAAGAAAGTAGTATCTGAATTATGAGCCATACCATTGCTTACATACTCTCAGGTTAAAAAAGAGTTAACTGCTAACTTTTATTTATCTTAAATTCTATGTGTTTTGGTAAATTGTAAAATCAGATTGCAAGTAGTTACAGACATTGGTGTTAGCATTAATCTCTTTTAGAATGTCTGAGACCCACACTTACCAGGTTGAGGAAGAAATTCAGCAGAGGCTTCCCCAATTCCAACCTAAGTAAGCCACTTCTTTTCCTGACTGCAGGCATCTCCTATGTTCCCAGTTCCTCTCAATCTTTCACTAAGGACTCCCACACCTAGATCACTGGCCTTCAACTCCTTTACTACTCTGATTAACTTCCATATGGTGATTTAAACATTGAGGTCCATCAACGATCCATTCACATTAACTCAGTTTGTTGATCTCTTCACTGAACCATCTAACTACCTCTACTGTTATCCCCCATAAACGTACCTACGTCTCATTTTGAAACATGATACTTTAGAGCCATCATCTCCATCCTTCATTTCACTGTCTTAGTATTCCACTCTGATGATTAGAGACACAATGACATTTACAGTAGACAGTACATTCTTTTGTCAATTTCTTTCAAACCCAGACAAATTTCAATGGTCCTGCTTTATAGTCATTCCTTTGCAAACACCTATAACTGTTTCTACTGTTTCTTTTTTTTTTTTTTTTTTTTTTTTTTTTTTTTGAGACCGAGTCTCGCTCTGCCGCCCAGGCTGGAGTGCAGTGGAATTGTTTCTTCATCCCTTGTTTCTTTCTCACCTGACAAAATTCCAACCCCGATTAAATCCAGGAATCTCACTACTGTCAAGTCAAACTTGCTGTACAAAAATATAAAAAAGTTTTGACTGAAATCACTTCTAATTATGTCCAGAAGTACTGATTGTTCTATATTACCAGAACATACCACTGAACTTTTCTTAAATATGCATTTGCCTATAATCTATGACTATTATTTATACAATGTCTTATTCTGTCTTGCTCTTCCAAATCTCAGTTAATGCCCTTTTCTATATTTCATAGAAAAAAATGTAAGCATCGAGTGAGACAACTTCTCACCATTAATTTAAACAAGCCATTGATATCTGTACCATACACTGTCTTCCTTCTTACTATAATGTGAGAGGCATCTCCATGTTTCTTCTTCTTTTTTTTTTGTACTATATCTCATACCTTTTTGCAAACCCAAAAGCCAATTTTCTGGCTCATTTTACTCCAAACCGTCTTCAACATTTGTTACAGATGACAATTTCCTCACCTAAATACTTTCTTCTCTTGAGTTTTAGAATATCACCTTTTCATGGAATGCCTACTTATGCTTGGCTTTTCACTGTTGGCTTTTTGTCCTTAATCGGCCTCTAAATATTATAGTAAGTAGGGGACTATATTGGTTGTTCTTCCTTTGTTTACAATGTATATGTTAATTACTTAACCTGATGCAACAGCTTCAAATATGATTCTTAATGATATTGCCAACCTGATCCTTCCCTGAAAAACATATATGTGAATAATCATAGCTTTCCTGGCTGAAGATATGTTGTAGGAAATATGTAGGAATCACATATGTATAAATAATATATAAGTGTTATATATATACATGTGTGTACATATATGTGTATAAATATGCATATGTATTATATATAAAATTGCTATTGCACATAAAATAGAAAATCTAAAATCAATGAATAAATTCCTGGACACATACACCCTCTCAAGGCTGAACCAGGAAGAAATTGAACCCCTGAGCAGACCAATAATGATTTCTGAAATTAAGGCAGTAATGAATAGCCTACTAATCAAACCATTGTGTAAACCAGGACCAGACAAATTCACAGTTGAATTCTACCAGGTATGCAAAGAAGAGCTGGTACCACTCCTACTGAAACTATTCCAAAAAATTGAAAAACAGGGACTCCCCTCTAACTCATTCTACGAGGCTAATATCATCTTGAAACCAAAACCTGGCAAAGATAGAACAACAACAAAAACTTCGGGCCAATATCCTTGATGAACATTGATGCAAAAATCCTCAACAAATTACTGGCAAATGAATCCAGCAGCACATCACAAAGCTAATCCACCATGATCAAGTAGGCTTCATCCCTGGGATACAAGTTTGGTTTAACATAGACAAATCAATAAATGTGATTCATCACATAAACAGAGCTGAAGACAAAAACTACATGATTATCTCAAAAGATGCAGAAAAGACTTTCAATAAAATTCAACAACATTTCATGTTATAAAACTCTCAATAAACTAGGTATTAAAGGAACATATCTCAAAATAATAAGAGCCATATATGACAAACCCACAGCCAATATCATACTGAAAAGGCAAAAGTTGGAAGCATTCCCCTTGAAAAAATCAGTACAAGACAAGGATGCCCTCTCTCACCACTCCTATTCAACATAGTATTGGAAGTTCTGGCCAGGTCAATCAGGCATGATAAAGAAATAAAGCATATTCGAATAGGAAGAGAGGGAGCCAAACTATCTCTGCTTGCAGATGGCATGATTCTGTATCTAGAAAATTCCCTAATCTCAGCCGAAAAGCTTATTAAGCTGACAAGCAACTTCAGCTAAGTCTCAGGATACAAAATCAATGTGCAAAAATTGCTAGCATTCCTATACACCAACAACAGGCAAGCCGAGAACCAAATCACGAATGAACTCCCATTCACAATTGCCACAAAAAGAATAAAATACCTAGCAATACAGCTAACAAGGGAAGTGAAGGATCTCTACAAGGAGAACTATAAACCACTGCTCAAAGAAGTCAGAGATAACACAAACAAATGGAAAAACATCCTATGCTCATGGGCACATATAATCAATATTGTAAAAATGTATATAATGCCCAAAACAATTTATAGATTCAATGCAATTCCCATTAAACCACCACTGACATTCTTCACAGAACTAGAAAAAAAAAAAAAAAAAAAAAAAAACTGTGGTAAAATTCATATGGAATCAAAAAAGAGCCCAAATAGCAAAGGCAATGCTACCTGATTTCAAACTAAACTACAGGGCTACCATAACAAGAACAGCATGGTACTTGTACAGGAAAAGAAACATAGTCCAGTAGAACAGAGTAGAGAACACAGAAATAAAACCACACACTTAAAACTACCTGATCTTTGACAAACCTAACAAAAACAAGCAGTGAGGAAATGATTCCCTGTTTAGTAAATGGTGCTGAAATAGCAGGCTAGCCATATGCAGAAAATTGAAACTGGATCCCTTCCTTACACCATATGCAAAAATCAACCCAAGACGAATTAAAGACAGATATAAAACACAAAATTCTAAAAACCCTAGAAGAAAATCTAGGCAAGACCATTCAGGACATAGGCACAGACAAAGATTTCTTGACAAACATGCCAATAGCAATTGCAACAAAAGCAAAAACTGGCAAATGGGATCTAATTAAACTTAAGAGCTTCTGCAGAGCAAAGGAAACTATAAACAGAGTAAACAGACAACCTATAGAATGGGAGAACATTTTTTGCGGACTATGCATCTGACAAAAGTATAATATCCAACATCTATAACATTGCATTTTGAATTCTATCCTGAATAGATATTTCCAAGCAGTGATGTCTCATATTAAACTAAAATTTGTATTTTCCTCCTATTTTCCATTACGAACTCCCCTTGTACCTCATTTTAACATGTTCAATTGTCCTAAGTGAAGATTATTATTATACAATGCAATAAATATTTTCTGCTTCAGAAAAAAAAAAAAATAGGCAAAGGACATGAACAAACACTTCTCAAAAGAAGACATACATGTGGCCAACAAACATGAGAAAAGGCTCCACATCACTGATCATTGGATAAATGCAAATCAAAACCACAGTAAGATACTATCTCACAACAGTCAGAATGGCTATTACTAAAAAGTCAAAAAAAAAAAAAAAAAAAAAAAAAAAAAAAAAAAAAAAAAACAACACATGCTGGTGAGATTGTGGAGAAAAAGGAATGATTTTACAGTGTTGGTGGTAGTGTAAACTAGGAAAACCATTGTGTAAAACAGTGTGGTGATTCCTCAAGACTTAAAGACAGAAATACCATTTGACCCAGTGATCCTGTTTTTGGGTATATACCCAAAGGAATATAAATTATTCTATTATAAAGACACATGCATGTATATGTTCATCGCAGCACTATTCACAATAGCAGAGACATGGAATCAACCTAAATGCCCATTAATAATAGACTGGATAAAGAAAACGTGGTATATGTACACCAGGCAATACTATATAGTCATAAAAAGGAATGAGATCATGTCCTTTTCAGGGACATGGATGGAGCTAGAGGCTATTATCTTTAGCAAAGTAATGCAGGAACAAACAACCAAATACCACATGTTCTTACCTATAAGTGGGAGCTAAATGATGAGAACAAATGGACACATAGAAGGGGAAACAAACACTGGGGCCTACCAGAGGGTGGAGAGTGGGAGGAGGGAGAGGATCAGGAAAAATAACTGGTGGATACTGGACTTAATATCTGGGTGATAGGCCAGGTGTGGTGACTCACACTTGTAATACCAGCACTTTGGGAGGCCAAGGCGGGAGGATCATCTCAGGTCAGGAGTTCAAGACCAGCCTGGCCAACATGGTGAAACCCCATTTCTACTAAAACTACAAAGATTAGCTGAGTGTGGCAGGTGCCTATAATCCCAGCTACTCAGGAGGCTGAGGCAGGAGAATTGCTTGAACCCGGGAGACAGAGGTTGAAGTAAGCCAAGAACGTGCCACTGCATTCCAACCTGGGAGAAAGAGCGAGACTCCGTCACACACACACACACACACACACACACACAAATCTGGGTGATGAAATATTAATAATCTGTGCAACAAACCCCCATGACACACCATGACACAATTTATCTATGTAATAAACCTGCTCATCCTGCACACTGCACATATACTTCTGTGTACTTCTGAATTTAAAATAAAAGTTAAAAAAAAATCATGTGGCTATGGAGCATTTTAGATGTGGTCTGCACAACTGAACAACTTTAAACATTTCATTTCAATTTAATTAATTTACATTTAAATAACCACATGTGAACAGTTGCTCTCATACTGGAGAGGCAGATATGCAGGGGTCTAGTTGGAAACTATAACCATGCATTTATATAAGTGGAAAAGTTTTCTCTGACAAATTTAATCTGTGATAAAACAGGTAAGGGTACCTGGATTCAGCTGCATTTGGTTGTATCAGGGACAGGGGCCTAGATCAAGGAGGCTGGAATCAAGGACAGTAAAAGCATGTAGGATATGAATAAGAGAATAATGGATATGGAAGGGTCATAGGATCTATCATAAATAATAAGAAAATGAATAAATAAAAGTAAAGGAAAGGGTGAGAGATTGGAATTTTGTGATACTGACATAGTGAGAAATTTAGAAGAAAAAAGTTGGGGATTAAAAGTGCAATAAGATTGACACTTTCAAATTAAAAATGTCTGCGCTGGGCCGGGTGCGGTGGCTCAAGCCTGTAATCTCAGCACTTTGGGAGGTCGAGACGGGGGGATCACAAGGTCAGGAGATCGAGACCATCCTGGCTAACACGGTGAAACTCGGTGTCTACTAAAAACTACAAAAACTAGCCGGGCGAGGTGGTGGGCGCCTGTAGTCCCAGCTACCCGGGAGGCTGAGGCAGGAGAATGGCGTGAACCCGGGAGGCGGAGCTTGCAGTGAGCTGAGATCCCGCGACAGGGCTCCAGCCTGGGTGACAGAGCGAGACTCCGTCTCAAAAAAAAAAAAAAAAAAAAAAAAAGTCTGTGCTGGCATGACATGAATAATTGCTTTCAGTTGCTTTTCATTTATTCATAAACTTATTCATCAATCAAATATTATTTGAACATGTTCAATGTGTCCAGTGTTTTAGATACAAAGGTAAATTGACTTCCATTGCTCTTGCCATCGAGAAGCTTACATTCTGTTGTGAGATACAAATAAAGAGCATTATAATGATAAATGTGTTCATTGCTTTCAGCCTTCCTTAATAAACTTTAAATATATTCGATCTAATCATTATACAAATCTAAATCAATGTAATATAACCATGGTGATCCTTATTCAACCTATTTTTGATCACGCATCTCTTAATCAAAAGCCGCACTAAAATTAATTTGCTATGTCAGCAATAAAACTTTTCGTTAATGTAGCCTTTTTAGTTACCAAAATCCACACATTTTTTTGCTTCTAACTACTTTATTCCCATTACTATATGAGAGTAGCTTTCAAATTCCTAAGGAAATTTTATGTATACATATTAACTCCTTATCAGACACGCATGCACACAAACATTAAAAACCAATAATTCCCAGCCTTTGGTCTTACTAAGGCTTTCATTGAATTTTATAGGATTTTACTTCCTTTCCCTATATTCATGGTACCATAGGCAAGCCCACTTTTGTATTTTTGTGGGAATTGTAGTCTAAAAATTTGGAGGCTAAGAGCAGACCCTAAATCTCCCAAATCTGGAACAGATAGAGGCAATATTTCCTGGTTAGCTCAGACTGGTAGACATCAACTAAGAAAATGTATTTAAGTTTGATCCATCTGTCTCCCAGTGAAGCTTTTCAGCCTATGAAATGTCTTCCCTCGAACAACTGGACCAAACATTTTAATTTTCTGTGCTGTCACATGTTTCTATCTTTTAAAATGTTTTCACTATTGTTTTCCTTTTCTGTTTTGCCAGAACTTCAGAGGCTGCTAGCCAGACACTATTTTATTCTGGAAGATATACATGTTTTGTTTCGAATTATGTGACTACTTTCAGCTGCCATCATCTGGTAGTAAAGTTTGTCCTGACATATTGTTACAGGTAACATACTGTTATCCTTAAGGACTGGATAAGGATATAGGAAGAAATGGCTGGTTTTCCCCCATTATCAATTTGCCCCTGTTATTGTCAGTCTTGGAAACTGGCGGACTGGCAACAAACCTACATTTCCCAGCTCCCTTTCTTAGTATGGCCAGGTGATTAAGACTGGTCAGTGAAAAGCAGATGGAAACAATCATTTGGCAGATTCGAGAACGTTTTTTTTTTTTTTTAATTTTTTAAAATTTTACTTCAAGTTCTGCTATACATGTGCAGAACGCACGGGTTTGTTATAGCTATGTGCCATGGTGGTGTGCTGCACCCACCAACCTGTCATCTAGGTTTTCAAGCCCTGCATGCATTAGATATTTGTCCTGATGCTCTCCATCCCCTTGCCCCCTACTTCCTGACGGGCTCCAGTGTGTTATGTTCCCCTCCCTGTGTCCATGTGTTCTCATTGTTCAAATCCCGCTTATGACTGAGACCATGCAGTGTCTGGTTTTCTGTTTCTGTGTTACTTTGCTGAGAATGATGGCTTCTAGCTTCATCCATGTCTCTGCAAAGGACATGAACTCATTCTTTTTTACGGCTGCATAGTATTCCATAGTGCATATGTGCCACATTTTCTTTACCCAGTCTGTCATTGATGGGCATTTGGATTGGTTCCAAGTCTGTGCTATTGTAAATAGGGCTGCAATAAATATACCTGCACTTGTATCTTTATAATAGAATGATTTATAATCCTTTGGGCATTTACCCAGTAATGGGATTGCTGGGTCAAATGATAATTCTTGCCCAAGATCCTTGAGGAATCACCATACTGTCTTCCACAATGGTTGAACTAATCTACATTCCCACCAACAGTTTAAAAGTGTTCCTATTTCTCCACAGCCTCGCCAGCATCTGTTTCCTGACTTTTTAATAACTGCCATTCTACTGGCATGAGATGGTATCTCACTATGGTTTTGACCTGAATTTCTCTAATGACCTGTGATGATAAGCTTTTCTCCACATGTTTTTTGGCCACATAAATGTCTTCTTTTGAGAAGTGTCTGTTCATATTCTTTGCCAAAGCTGGAGTCATCATGCTACCTGACTTCAAAGTATACTACAAGGCTACAGTAACCAAAACAGCATGGTACTGATACCAAAACAGATATATAGGCCAAAGGAACATAACAGAGACCTCATAAATAACAGCACATATCTACAACCATCTGATCTTTGACAAACTTGACAAAAACAAACAACGGAGAAAGGATTCCCTACTTCATAAATGGTGCTGGGAAAACTGGCTAGCCATATGCAGAAAATTGAAACTGGACAACTTCCTTACATCTTATACAAAAATTAACTCAAGATGGATTAAAAACTTAAATGTAAAACCGAAAACCATAAAAACCCTGGAAGAAAACCTAGGCAATACCATTCAGGACACAGGCATGGGCAAAGACTTCATGACTAAAACATCAAAAGCAATTGCAACAAAAGCCAAAATTGACAAATGGGATCTAATTAAGCTAAAAAACTTCTGCACAGCAAAAGAAACTGTCACCAGAGTGAAGAAGCAATGTACAGAATGGGAGAAAATTTTTGCAATCTACCCATCAGACAAAGTCTAATATCCAGAATCTACAAGGAACTTATACACATTTATAAGAGAACCTTTTTAAAGAGACAACTGGCATCAAGTTTAGTCCTGTTATTCTTCAGTTCTTCCTCCATCCTGCTTCTTAGAACATGGATACCTGAATGTAAATGTCACTGTCCTGAACTAAGTGCCTGATGCATCACAGAGCACTCGAATAGAAAATGCCTAGGTTTTGAGGCCTTGAAGTATAAGCAGAACTAACACTTGTTTTCTGGAGTATTCGGATTCTGAAATTATTCTAATGTTTTATGAATTATATTGTTTCATTTACAAATATCTACTGTAATTTTTGTATTCTTTGAATATTTTACATTATTTTTGGAAGACTATGGGAACTAAATTAAATAAAGTATGTGTCTATTTTTAGCTTAAAAAATCTCCATCACAAATAACAAAATGCTCTTTTGGAATCTTATATAATATAATCTATAAGTTGAGGATGTCCTTCAGATGTCACTGTGGAAATAGTGCGGGTGGTACTTTATTATTTGACTTCTCCTTGAAGAGAGGTTATTAATTTAAACCCCATTTGGTCAGAATTTGTGATAATTTGGAAGGAATCCAGCATTACCCAGGGAAAAATAACTTTGTCTTAAAATTAAAAAGATGAACATCATTAACAGATTTTGATGCATCATTTTACATGTAAACAAAGATATTCTAATTTTTAATTTTCTTCATCTGCTAAAAGCAGGTCCCCAAACACCTAATTTAGACAGTGTTTATTTATGCACCAGTTCCTGTGTGGCCTGTGTAGGAAGAATATTCTATTTCTTTACAGATTATTCCCTGAGGAAAATATTTTAGTAGCTTAGAAAAGTTTCACTTTACATCAGACACTTGTGTAGAAAAAAAATTATCAGAAGTTTTGGCTACTTCTGAAGTATGGCATGTACGATATATGGGCCAAGTGAAGCACAAACTATGAAACTTCCAGCTCCATCCAGAAGATACTTACGTAGTAGATATGAAAGTTCCGGGCAAAGGGATGCCCCTAAGGCTGTGCTGTAGCTTCATTTTTTAACTCTTTTGTTAGTAATCAATAAAGAAGCCTAGAATAATCTTACCTGTTTCTACAAAAATTACATTTACCCTTTGACCAATAACTTTACCTTTAAGAATACATACTGTAGCTATTAATGAATATTATTAATGCATTTGAGTGTTTATTAATTGATCCTTTTTATAATTACAAAGGATTAGTAACAACCAGGGGTCATTCATACGGGATGGATTGAATCAACTCTGAAATATTTACATAATGGAATGCTCTGTAACCTTTGAAAACATTAAGGAAAGAAAACTAAGAAAATTATCAACGTATTAGTATAAATAGCTCTCCAAGATACTAGGTGGAACAATATGAAATTGGTGAGCCAAATAGACAGTACTCAGGCAATTTTGTTTGGTCCTTATTGTTGAATCCAAAACAAGCAAACAGAAAAAGAAGATGCAAATAAATGCATATTTTATGCTAACTAACATGGAAAAAATAAAATTGTAATTACATATGGTCATGTTTCCTTGGAAACAATAGGTGTTAACATAATTAGTCACTTACAGGTGATAGAGCTTAATAGAATAGAATATTCTCTATAGGTGATGGAGTAGGAGGGGAAAGGGGAGCGAATGAGGATTTTCCTGTAAACCTTTGTATAGCTTTTTGTTTTTGTATAATTGTGTATAGCTTTTTATTTTTAACCAAGTAAATGTATTACTTTACTTTTTAAAAGCACTATTTTGTCCTGTACTATGCTGGATGAATTGTAACTGAGCCACCTACATTCCTTTTAGTTGGGATTTCTGATGTGAATCATAAATTAACAAGGTAAAAGAATAACTGAGATATTACTTTATTCCGAGATGCCCTTTTTCTAATAAATATTTATTAACATAGTTTTAAAAACTATAGAATACTGGGCCTTTTAAATACCTTATCTAAAATTGGCGTTCTCTTAAAATCATTCTGTGACCCCAAACTATGCATATACAAAACTTAGCTTCCTGTATTCATGCCTGAGAAATGAAAACATTTTACTACAGTATTTATATTACTTTTTTACAGCCTCATGAATTTCTCCAGCAAAATGCATAATGTTATTTTTTTCTTTACTACATATGTAGACATCACAAGGGGGTAAATGGTTATTAAGAGCAAAATTTAGCACATGTAATGAGCACCTGCTAAGACTGCGGGTCAGTGTTTCTGATGAGACACTGTGTAGCTACTTATTATAATTAGCGTCATTAGGCCTTTCAACTGCTGTTCCCATAAGAAGAAAGACATTTTCTTAACCTACTTTGTAAGTATTTATAATGCCTGCTGATTTTCAGCTGTGAAGGCATCATTCATTATATTCACAGGTTTTTATGGACAAAAAGGCTGAATGAGGTTTTCTACTAACATCGTTTTCCATTTGATTATATCATTCTACACGTAGAGCATACAGAGAATTTGAATTCATTCAGTTGAAAATGCCTCCCTGAAGGTCCTATGCAAGTTTTGTGAGCCATCTAGATGCCTACATTTTTATATTCAGATAGAAAAAAAAAAGAAGCAATGAGAAATAATGTAAAAGCCGTGAAAGGCAACGGCTGCTCCTAAGTGTTAAATAAATGGCCAGCAGTATTTTATATGTACATAGTATTTGGCTCTCTAGCTGCTTAACTTTTATTAAATCCATTTATTTAATTCCCTGAGGCATTACTGTTCCTAATATTTGCCTCGTTATAAATTTTAGAAGCCTACAGGTTAAACAGTATGTTCAAGATCACACAGTATACTACTGGTAAAACCAGAAGTAAACCCAGGCAGTTTGGGTCCAGAATCTATTTTCTGAGACAGTATGGAATCATTATTCTACAGAATTATTAAATAATTATTAAATAATTCATGGAGTATGTACTACATTGATTGAATATATGAATAAATGAATAAATGTATGATTAAATCAATATACCAATAACAGTTCAATACGCCCATAACAGTTTCAGTCAGTGGAATGAACAATACTACAAAACAAAATCTATTCCAACTCAAGTTCAATATAATTTTGCAGGTTATATGTTCTTACTTTCATAATTAGACCATTGGCTCCTTTCTATTTATAACTACAATGATTCTATATTCTGTAGATGAATATAAAATGCATTTTGTCTCAAACTCAGATTTGTTCCCAATCTTTTTAGGGAGATCATAAAATGAATAAATATAATCCATTTATTCAAATCATTTTAATAGAATACGCACTGTGGTTCAGAGCTGTGCAGTACAGAAGGAAAAATTAAGAAGGCTTAATCTCTGCATTCTAGGAATTTTTTGTAATCAGTTATTTATTACTCACCAGTACATGGCTTCTCTATTTTTGGGATATTCTGAGAACACACAGGAAGTGTAGATAAATAGCCTCAGAAATAGATAGAAGCATAGGAATTTTCCTAACCAAGAGTTTTTGGCTGAGTCCTGAAACCTAAGTAAGCCATTAAAGAAGAGATGAAGCACAGTGCAGGTAGTTACAGTCCCCAAGTACAGGACCAAGAAACAAATGAAAGTGGGTGCATTCAGGGAATTGCACTTAGTTCAAAAGTTGTATTCAGCTTTAGACAGCATTGATGTGGGATATTAGGCTGGAAAGAACTACTGGGCTATGCTTAGCAATTTGAGTTTTACACTGCATGAAATGCTAAGCTACTAAAGAATTATAATCTGGAAAATGACACTAATCCATTCTTTCATGAAAGAAATAATTATTGAGTGCCCCACGTAATAAGCACTGTTTTTGGCTTTGGCGACAACTACATTTGCCCTATAGAAAAGACTACTGTGGTCTCAGGGCACAAAATTGATTGAAGAGAGTAAAAAAGAGGAGGCAGGTATATCAGTTGGGAAGCTGAAATTATAAGGGAGGTTTCCTGAACTCTAGGAGGAGAAAATGGCATAGTATACAAATTTGAAGAACACTGCAGAGTAGAATAAACAGAAATTAGTAATTGATTCAATGTGGGGTGAGACAAAGTGGAAAAATCTGAACTTAAGATAAGAATGCTCCTCTCCATGCCTCCTGTGATGGTTAACATTGAGAGTCAACTTGTTTGGTTTCAAAGATGAAAAGTATTGTTTCTGGGTATATCTACGAGGGTGTTGCCAAAGGAGATTAACATTTTAATCAGTGGACTGAGAGCGGCAGACTGGGTAGGCACCATCTCATCAGCTGCTAACAGGGCTAGAATACAGCAGGCAGGAGATGGAAGAGCAGATGCGCTGAGTCTGCCGGCCTCCATCTTTCTCCCATGCTGGATGCTTCCTGCCCTTAAACATCAGACTCCAAGTTCTTCAGCCTTTGGACTTTTGGACTTACACCTGTCATTTGCCAGGGGCTCTCAGGCCTTCAGCCACAGACTGAAGGCTTCACCATTGACTTCCCTACTTTTGAGGTTTTGGGACTTGGACTGGCTTCCTTGCTCCTCAGCTTGCAGAGGGCCTATTGTGGGACTTCGCCTTATGATCGTGTGAGTCAATACTCCTATAATAAACTTCCCATCATATATACATGTATCCTACTAGCTCTATTCCTTTAGAGAACCCTCCTCAAGCAACATTTACTGCCTGTCCTACCTGCATTACAGCAAACTGAAGGTGTAAGAAATTAGAAGGATAGACTTAACTCTAATTGAGATAGTATAGAGAAACCGAAGTATATCCTGGGAAAGCTGACAAGTTCAGATAAGAACACAAGCTATAAATGCATTTGTTATGTCAAAAGGGATTTATCTAGTACATAATGGAGGTGTGAGTCTGAGGCTCAGGGGGTCAAACTGGAGTCTAGAGACATTGGTTCAGATTCACACTTTGTGCTTCATCAGAATGATTATTCCCTCACAGAAATATCTTCATAGACCAAGTTTGCTGTAATCCCTCTAATATATTATTCTGTATTAAATCGTCTAATGACCAAAGCATTTTTATAACAACACTGAATATTTGATGTTTATAATTTGATATTTGACATATAGGAAACCATATATGTATTATCTAGCCTGAAACTAGATAGCCAAATAGTAGATGATAGATAGATAGATAGATAGATAGATAGATAGATAGATAGATAGATAGATAGATAGATAGTCTGTGACCTTGACTGTGGTAATGGTGAACATATATATTTTACCAAAAATATTTTCCTCAGCTATTTCATTCCCCTCTCACCTATAGGTGACAATTTTACTGCTTCCTGTTACTGTAGTTCATTATACATTCATAGAATCATAGGAGATGCACTCTCTTTTGTGTGAGGCTTCTCTTCCTTTTGAGATTTATCCATATTCTTTTGTGTATCAACAGTTTATTACTTTTTTCTGAGTAATATTCCTTAGTATTGGTGTATCATAATCTGTTTGTTCTATAACTTGTTGATTAATATTTAATTGTTTCTAGTTTTGGACTATTACAAATAAAACTGCTGTAAACATTTATGAAAAAGTGTTTGTGGCCGGGCGCGGTGGCTCAAGCCTGTAATCCCAGCACTTTGGGAGGCCGAGACGGGCGGATCACAAGGTCAAGAGATCGAGACCATCCTGGCTAACCCGGTGAAACCCCGTCTCTACTAAAAAATATAAAAAACTAGCCGGGCGAGGTGGCGGGCGCTTGTAGTCCCAGCTGCTGGGGAGGCTGAGGCAGGAGAATGGCGTAAACCCGGGAGGCGGAGCTTGCAGTGAGCTGAGATCCGGCCACTGCACTCCAGTCTGGGCGACAAAGCGAGACTCCGTCTCAAAAAAAAAAAAAAAAAAAAAGAAAAAGTGTTTGTATGACCTATCTTTCTATTGTATTGGTAAATACCTACAGGCAGTATGTCTGAATCATACAATAGGTGAATTTTAACTTTAACTAAAAGACTAAATTTTCCAAAGTGATTGTTTCTGCTTTGTATTCCCAGCAGTAGTGTATCTGACTTACAGTGTCTTTACATTCTTGCCAACACTGAGTAAATTCTGTTTGTTTCAAATTTAGTCATGCTAGTAGGTGTATAGTGAAAGCTCATTGTGTTATTTATTTACATTTCCCTATTGACTAATATTAGGCATCTTCTCATATACTTCTTTATCATGTACACATCAACTTTTGTAAAATGTTTGTTTAAATCTTTTGTCCTTTTTTATTTCATTATTTGCTTTTTTATTAATGAGTTTTAAGAGTATGTGTTATAAACATTGTACTGAAGATTCTCAGGCAAAAATGAAAGAAGTAAAAGGAATCCAGATTGAAAAGAGAGAGGTAAAACTTTTTTTTATTTGTAGTGGCAATGATCATCTATGCAGAAAAGCTGATAGAATCTACAAAAAAAACTAATATAATTAATAAGTTGAATTTAGAGACATCGCAGGATAGGAGAGCAATACAAAAAATGACACAACAGCAACAAATGATTAAAAATTGAAAGTAAAAAAACATAATGTCATTTACAGTGTCATCAAACATATAAAATATTTATGTATAAATCTGACAAAAGATGGGCAAAATATGTACAGTGAAAACGGCAAATTATGGCTTGGAGAAATTAAAGAAGTCTTAAATAAATGGATAAATATACCTTGTTCATGAGTTAGGAGACTCAGGTTTGTAAGATATAAATCTCCCAAACTGATCTCTAGGTTCAACACAATAACAATCAAAATTCTTACACACTTTTGTAGAAATCAGAAAGCATATCCTAAAATTGTTATGTAAACATGCAGGGCCTGGAATAGCCAAAACAATGTGGTAAAAGAATAATAATGTTGGAGGGCAAACACTACTACATTTCAAGTGTGATTTCAAAGCTGCAGTGATCCAAGGAATCCCATATTGGGGAATTGGGGTAAAAGTGGTCAAATAAACAGAAAAAACAGAATAGAGAGTCCAAAAATAGACAAACATTTATGGACAATTAATACCTAACAAATGTGTAAAGGCAACTCAGTGTAAAAAGAATAGTCTCTTCAACAAATGGCATTTAGTTAATTGGATATGCCTCACACAAAAAAAATCTTTCATTCATCTTTTATATCATAAACCAAAATAACTCAAAATGGATCATAGACTTAACCGTAAAACCTAAAACCATACAACTTCTAAAAGAAAAAGGTATTGTTACCCTGGATTAGGCAAAAAATTTCTTATATGTAGCACTATAGCACAAGCCATAAAATAAGAACTTGGTAAACTGGGCTTCATCAAAATTTTAATTTTTAAACTTGCTGCTTTTCAAAAAGTATTAAAATAATACAAAGACAAGTCATAGAGTGTATAATGAATATTTGTACAGCATGCATCTGAAACCATTTATTTTGCTTGTTTATCTGTTCATTGCTAATATAAGCTTCTTGAGGATCAGAGTCTTGCTTATATTTTTAAGTGCCTTATGCCCAACATCTAGAATAGTGCTCTGCACGTAATAGGTCCTCAATAAACATTTCTCTAATGAAAAAGTAGCTGAATGATCTAACAGACAAACAAATCAGCAAATCAGCATAGAGGCAGAAATTGAGGGTTTGGAGACTTGAAAGCATCTATAAATAGACAGCATTCTCAAGCTTTGTTGTGCCATGAAGTAACTTCGGAATCTTGTAAAATGAGGATTATAATTTTGTACGTCTCAGATGGGAGTTGAAGTTCTGCATTTCTAAAAACTCCAGCCTGTTCCAGTGCTGCTGGTCCTGCTGCCACTCACTGAGTGGCAATGGCATCAAGTATGATTTAACTCGACAAACATAAATACAAATGAAGGTTAAACTGACATTGTTTCTTCATGAAAGAATTGACAGTTTATCATGAAATTACAAGTGAGGTCACTGCTGAGAAATAGTATGGAAAGCTAGAAGAGTATTCAGAGGAGAGAAAGACTAAAAAGAATGACATTTGTTTTCAAAAAAGAAAATGAGTAAACTAGTTTTAATGAAACTTTGCAAACATCTACTATTATGGAAAGTATGAAGATATTGAGTCCATACAATGGAGAGTGTCAATATTCAAATAAATTAACACTTTCAAAATATCATCTACAAACTTTTAGTGTTTTTGTTATTTATTTTCTGTTGCTTATTACCCCACCTCTCACTTCCCCATTGTTGCACAAAGCAGATAAGTGAAGAAGCTGTGAAATGCAAATAAATTTAGTAGGACTGCTTGTTAATAACTTAAGGAAGATTTTGATATAAAAAGAAGTTGGAAATTTAATTGTTCAAATGAGATTTAGGGATTTGCTTTAGATTTTATTCATGTGCTACTTTCCATTTCTACAGAGATTGAGAATTGAGAGTCATGAGCACCTATTTGATGTTTGTGACCAAAAAAATAAAAATTGTCATCAAGGCATATGATTTATACACTATTAAGTTTTATATAACCTATAACACATTTTTTTGGAAAAGAAAAAACAATTCAGGATGTGATTCCCTAGTCATATAAGCAAATTATTCCATTGCTGGATTGATCCACCATGCAGCGCCTTCTTATATTGAAATGAAAGTTCACCTTTCATTCGATGGTTTGAGCCCATTTCTGTAGTTCTGTGGAACATAATTCTAATTCCTCCTCCAGGCTCCACATTTGGAAAACAGAAATCATGTTGCCAATTCCTCTGGAGCTGAATTCTTCAGCACTTGTAAATAGTCCTCAAAGACAAGAGTTGTAAACACTGTATTATATTGTTTACACTGCTCTTAATTTGTCTTAATTCTCTGTGTCCTATAGATAATTGTACCAACGGCAGTAGATATCACCCTCAGTACACTGAAAAAAAAGGATCTTTCTTGATTCAAACACTATTATATATTAGTACAACCCAAGTTTGCAATTAGTTTTTAAACCAAGAGTAGGCACCACATAAGAATCTGTTTAGTTAAGTAATACACTGCTTCTCATTTGTTTAAATGAAAACTAGGTTCACGTCTCCTCATACATTCTGTCCCTCATTTAGGCATCATATATAGGAAGAATGCGAAAAACTGTCTACGAGTTACTATACAAACTTGGCAAGATATGTAATCTAATTTAATTAGTTTACCTATTGTGCAAATGAAATAGACATAATTCTATTTGTCCACAAAACTCATATACACAAAAACAGTATGTGAAAAAGATTATTCATAATAATTAAATCTGCAAGTTTTCAAATTAGAAAATTTTAAATTTAAAATGTAGCTCTGCTATTACTCTCTTTGACCATGAGTAAGTTTCTTAAGCTTCATAACCTTCATAACCTTCAGTTATATTGCTTATAAATATTTTATCAGTACCTAACTTGAACGTTTTTGAGGAAGATGAAATGAGATAATCTAATCTATTTAGCATAGGTCATGGCATATAGTAAGCAGTTACTAAGATATATCTGTAATATTTACTCCTCATAAAGGGCCTAATCAAGAACAAATTTTAATTATTATATATTCTAACTGACTTAGGCAAAGCAAAGTATGTGGTACATTTTAGAAAGACTTCAATTTAAAATAAATTTTTTAAGATTGACTGAAAGAATAAGGTTTGATTATTTAAAAAAATTAAGTAGCTCATTTTCTTAGAGTACCAGATATTGCCATACACTTTGCCTAAAGATACAAATCTCAAATAATTCTCCAATACCTGATATTAAAAATAATAACTAATATGGTTTGGCTCTGTGTCCAAACCCAAATCTTACTTTGAATTGTAATCCCCATAATCCCCATGTGTCAAGGGTGGGACCAGGTGGAAGTAATTGGATCATGGGTTGGTTTCCCCCATGCTGCTCTTATGATAGTGAGTGAGTTCTAATGAGATCTGATGGTTTTATAAAGGGCTCTTCCTCCTTTGCTCATTTGCCGTCTCTTGCCTGCCACCATGTAAGATGTGTCTGCTTTTCTCTCACCTTCCACCATGATTGTTAAGTTTCTTGAGTCCTCCCCAACTATGCAGAACTGTGAGTCAATTAAACCTCTTTTCCTTTTAAATTACCCAGTCTTGGGTATATTCTTATAGCAGTGTGAAATGGACTAATACAACAGCACATTATTTTTATATAACACTTAACTTTGTGCTTGGCAATGTGCTGTCACTTGTGTACCTTCATGTGAACCTTAGATCAATCATCTGATGCAGTTACTATATTTATTTTACAGAGGAAAGAACTGGAATATAGAGAGGCTATAGCCAGACTGTTTGAAAAAGATAGAAGAAAAATAACAGTTTATAAAATGAGGGCCATTAAAACACACCTTGTTTGAAGAAAAATGATGAGTATATATTCTTTTCAGTGTCTAAAGTTTACCCAGGGGATGAATCAGGCTTTTGAGAAGCAAAAGAGCAATAATAATTCACTCTACTGAACACACTGATTTAATGCACTTGGTAGTAAGGGAATAAAATTCTTGGTACTGAGGGACAAAAAAATTTAAACTCAGTAAGTAAAAGCTAGAGGTTATATTAAATTCTAATATAGCCATGGGTGTCCAAAAGAATCAAGTTTAACTCCAGTGACATCTTACTAAACACAAACCTAACAACATTTTTGAATGTTTAACAGTCTTTTTGCTAAATTCAATACAATAGAATAATATTATGTCATGAAAGCAGTCTTTGTTTGTCCAGATAGGTCATTTCTAATAAGGTACTTAGCCAAGCTTAAGGCTGGTTGACTTTTGAAAATACCATGTATGTAAAGTTGTATTTATTAGTTTTGTTTTGATGTTAGTATTTGTTTAAGTAAAGTGAGTGCTTTCACTATTTCTTTAGGAATTAAGTAAACATAAAGGAAACAAGAAAGAAAATAAGAAATCTGGCTTAAGTGTATCTTGGGTATTCACAAAAGAGGTCAGCATTGCTTAGCAACTAAAATTTACATATCTGGACAAAATAAATTCAAATTAAAATAGTAGCTCTCTTTCAGTGAAGATCATTTTAACAAGCCTTTCCCTTCTACCTTATCCAAAATTCTTATAAAAGGTTAAATCTCTGTTACTGATACCTTTTTGTGTCAGCATTCCACAAAATGTAATTTAAAATGTGTAGAAACTTGTGTGCATTGATGGTGTCCTTCCAAGGCTGGAGATGATATTCTCTGCTTTCTTTCATTTATAAAAAGTAGTAAGTTCAGGAGCATTACAACGCTTTCTGGCAAGAAGCCGGATTCTATTCCAAGCTCCCAGTTTGCCACAATATGAAAGAGAGTTACTTGAATGTCTATGCTTTACAAAAGCATTTTCTGACTGTGTTGAAGTGTTTCTGAATTTTCTGTTCTTTTTGAGCCCCATCTAGTGCCTCTGAAGTTTTCAGTTCTGTAATTTACTTAGATCTTTAATCATGCATTTTCTTATGAGAACGTTGTAATATCAATAGCTCATTCAACTCTCCTCTACTGAAACACTGTGGCACAGGTAGAATTTTAGGGAAACAAAGAGTTTTGATCAAAGAATTTCCCTGCAAGCCACAGCACATTTTATCTTGCTAATCAGCTTGAAGCTTTGCAATAACTTATATAATAATTTGAGCTCTTCAAATCAGAAGTGGCACAATTTTTTGTGAGGAAACCAGTCCAAGTTATATGAAAGATTTTCTATGGGGGGCCAGTGTCTTTTGTAAACTACACAGAGAAGAAATGACAAAGTAAGGTTGTCCTTAACTGGAGCAAAAAATGATAATCATAAGTAGCACAATTCCCTCTTGAAAAATATCAGATCGTATTAGAAGTAATTGATATTAAGTCTCATGGTAATATTCTTCTGTATTGCTGGTGAGTCTTAATTCAAGTTAAATACATTTATGAGGACAAAACTTTTGGGTGTCATTGATTCAGTAAGTAATAAATTCTTAATTTGATAGATGCTGAGAAATTTTTAAAATGATGTAATTTTGATAAAATGCATATTTTATGCTACTTCTTTTAAAAGTATCTCTATACATACATATATATGCTAAATTACACACGCAGATGTCTTTATATTAAAAGAAAATTTTAACTCTATCAATTACAAACTAAATGTAGGAGTTTACTCTCTTATTACATACCTTCCAAAATATCTTTCTGGTGTAGATCTATTGATCCTTTGAAATAAATATTTAATCTGCAAAACCTCAAAGGGAATGGTATGCATTGATTGAAAAGTATACTTTAGCAAATCACAAATCACATCTTACTCTTTAAATATATCACAATATGGATTTTGAGCAAGATGGCCGAATAGAAACACCTCCAGCCTCCAGCTCCCAGCACAAGCGACATAGAAGACAGGGGATTTCTGCATTTTCAACTGAGGTACAGGGTTCATCTCACTGGGGAGTGCCGGACAGTCAGTGCTGGTGAGCTGGTGCAGCCCGATCAGTGAGAGCCGAAGCAGGGTGAGGCATTGCCTCACTGGGGAAGTGCAATGGGGAAGGGAATACCTTTTCCTAGCCAAGGGAATCTGAGACACACAACACCTGGAAAATCGTGTAATTCCCACCCTAATACTGTGCTTTACCAAGGCTCTTAGCAAACGGCACACCAGGAGATTATATCCCACACCTGGTAGGGAGGGTCCCACACCCACGGAGCCTCCCTCATTGCTAGCACAGCGGTCTGAGATCTAACTGCAAGGCAGCAGCCAGGCTGGGGGAGGGGCGCCCGCCATTGCTGAGGCTTAAGTAAACAAAGCCACTGGGAAGCTTGAACTGCCCACAGCAGCTCAAGGAGGCCTGACTGTCTCTGTAGACTCCACCTCTGGGGACGGGCAAAGCTAAACAAAAAGCAGCAGAAACCTCTGCAGATGTAAAAGACACTGTCTGACAGCTTTGAAGAGAGCAGTGGATCTCCCAACACAGAGGTTGAGATCTGAGAACAGACAGACTGCCTGCTCAAGTGGGTCCCTGACCCCTGAGTAGCCTAACTGGGAGACATCCCCCACTAGGTGCAGACTGACACCCACCACCTCATATGGCGGGGTACACCCCTGAGACGAAGCTTCCAGAGCAAGAATCAGACAGGAACACTCGCTGTTCAGCAATATTCAATCTTCTGCAGCCTCAGCAGCTGATACCCAGGCAAACAGGGTCTGGAGTGAACCTCAAGCAATCTCCAACAGACCTACAGTTGAGGGTCCTGACAGTTAGAAGGAAAACTAACAAATATTAAGGACACCCACACCAAAACCCCATCAGTATGTCACCATCACCAAAGACCAAAGGCAGATAAAACCACAAAGATGGGGAAAAGCAGGGCAGAAAAGCTGAAAATTCAAAAAATAAGAGCGCATCTCCTTCTCCAAAGGAACATGCTCATCACCAGCAATGGATCAAAGCTGGATGGAGAATGACTTTGACGAGTTGAGAGAAGAAGGCTTCAGTCCATCAAACTTCTCAGGGCTAAAGAAGGAACTACATACCCAGCACAAAGAAACTAAAAATCTTGAAAAAAAAAAATGGAAGAATGGACAACTAGAATAATCAATGCAGAGAAGGCCATAAATGAACGGACAGAGATAATTACCATGACACGAGAAATAAATGACAAATGCACAAGCTTCAGTAACCAACTCAATCAATTGGAAGAAAGAGTGTCAGTGACTGAAGATCAAATGAATGAAATGAAGCGAGAAGAGAAGTCTGGAGAGAAAAGAGGAAAAAGAAATGAACAAAGCCTCCAAGAAGTATGGGATTATGTGAAAAGACCAAATCTGCGTCTGATTGGTGTGCCTGAAAGTGAGAGGGAAAATGGAACTAAGTTGGAAAACACTCTTCAGGATATCATACAGGAGAACTTCCCCAATGTAGTAAGGCAGGCCAACATTCAAATTCAAGAAATACAGAGAATGCCACAAAGATACTCCTCGAGAAGAGCAGCTCCAAGACACATAATTGTCAGAATCATCAAAGTTGAAATGAAGGAAAAAATGTTAACGGCAGCCAGAGAGAAAGGTCAGGTTACCCACAAAGGGAAGCCCATCAGACTAACAGCAGATCTCTCGGCAGAAACTCTACAAGCCAGAAGAGAGTGGGGGCCAATATTTAACATTCTTTTTTTTTTTTTTATGTTTATTTTTTTTAATTATACTTTAAGTTCTAGGGTACATGTGCATAATGTGCAGGTTTGTTACATATGTATACTTATGCCATGTTGGTGTGCTGCACCCATCAACTCGTCAGCACCCATCAATTCATCATTTATATCATGTATAACTCCCCAGTGCAATCCCTCCCTCCTCCCCCCTCCCCATGATAGGCCCCAGTGTGTGATGTTCCCCTTCCCGAGTCCAAGTGATCTCATTGTTCAATTCCCACCTATGAGTGAGAACATGCGGTGTTTGGTTTTCTCTTCTTGTGATAGTTTGCTAAGAATGATGGTTTCCAGCTGCATCCATGTCCCTACAAAGGACGCAAACTCATCCTTTTTTATGGCTGCAGAGTATTCCATGGTGTATATGTGCCACATTTTCTTAATCCAGTCTGTCACAGATGGACATTTGGGTTGATTCCAAGTCTTTGCTATTGTGAATAGTGCCGCAATAAACATACGTGTGCATGTGTCTTTGTAGTAGACTAATTTATAATCCTTTGGGTATATACCCAGTAGTGGGATGGCTGGGTCATATGGTACATCTAGTTCTAGATCCTTGAGGAATTGCCATACTGTTTTCCATAATGGTTGAACTAGTTTACAATCCCACCAACAGTGTAAAAGTGTTCCTATTTCTCCACATCCTCTCCAACAACTGTTGTTTCCTGACTTCTTAATGATTGCCATTCTAACTGGTGTGAGATGGTATCTCATTGTGGTTTTGATTTGCATTTCTCTGATGGCGAGTGATGATGAGCATTTTTTCATGTGTCTGTTGGCTGTATGAATGTCTTCTTTTGAGAAATGTCTGTTCATATCCTTTCCCCACTTTTTGATGGGGTTGTTTGTTTTTTTCTTGTATATTTGTTTGAGTTCTTTGTAGATTCTGGATATTAGCCCTTTGTCAGATGAGTAGGTTGCAAAAATTTTCTCCCATTCTGTAGGTTGCCTGTTCACTCTGATGGTAGTTTCTTTTGCTGTGCAAAAGCTCTTTAGTTTAATTAGATCCCATTTGTCAATTTTCGCTTTTGCTGCCATTGCTTTTGGTGTTTTAGACATGAAGTCCTTGCCCATGCCTATGTCCTGAATGGTACTACCTAGATTTTCTTCTAGGGTTTTTATGGTATTAGGTCTAACATTTAAGTCTCTAATCCATCTTGAATTAATCTTCGTATAAGGGGTAAGGAAAGGATCCAGTTTCAGCTTTCTACTTATGGCTAGCCAATTTTCCCAGCACCATTTATTAAATAGGGAATCCTTTCCCCATTTCTTGTTTCTCTCAGTTTTGTCAAAGATCAGATGGTTGTAGATGTGTGGTATTATTTCTGAGGACTCTGTTCTGTTCCATTGGTCTATAGCTGTTTTGGTACCAGTACCATGCTGTTTTGGTTACTGTAGCCTTGTAGTATAGTTTGAAGTCAGGTAGCGTGACGCCTCCAGCTTTGTCCTTTTGACTTAGGATTGTCTTGGCAATGCGGGCTCTTTTTTGGTTCCATATGAACTTTAAAGCAGTTTTTTCCAATTCTGTGAAGAAACTCATTGGTAGCTTGATGGGGATGGCATTGAATCTATAAATAACCTTGGGCAGTATGGCCATTTTCACGATATTGATTCTTCCTATCCATGAGCATGGTATGTTCTTCCATTTGTTTGTGTCCTCTTTGATTTCACTGAGCAGTGGTTTGTAGTTCTCCTTGAAGAGGTCCTTTGCATCCCTTGTAAGCTGGATTCCTAGGTATTTTATTCTCTTTGAAGCAATTGTGAATGGAAGTTCATTCCTGATTTGGCTCTCTGCTTGTCTGTTACTGGTGTATAAGAATGCTTGTGATTTTTGCACATTAATTTTGTATCCTGAGACTTTGCTGAAGTTGCTTATCAGCTTAAGGAGATTTTGGGCTGAGACAATGGGGTTTTCTAAATATACAATCATGTCATCTGCAAACAGGGACAATTTGACTTCTTCTTTTCCTAACTGGATACCCTTGATTTCTTTCTCTTGCCTGATTGCCCTAGCCAGAACTTCCAACACTATGTTGAATAGGAGTGGTGAGAGAGGGCATCCCTGTCTTGTGCCAGTTTTCAAAGGGAATTTTTCCAGTTTTTGCCCATTCAGAATGATATTAGCTGTGAGTTTGTCATAAATAGCTCTTATTATTTTGAGATACGTTCCATCAATACCGAATTTATTGAGAGTTTTTAGCATGAGGGGCTGTTGAATTTTGTCAAAAGCCTTTTCTGCATCTATTGAGATGATCATGTGGTTCTTGTCTTTGGTTCTGTTTATATGCTGGATTACGTTTAATGATTTGCGAATGTTGAACCAGCCTTGCATCCCAGGGATGAAGCCCAATTGATCATGGTGGATAAGCTTTTTGATGTGCTGCTGAATCCGCTTTGCCAGTATTTTATTGAGAATTTTTGCATCAATGTTCATCAGGGATATTGGTCTAAAATTCTCTTTTCTTGTTGTGTCTCTGCCAGGCTTTGGTATCAGGATGATGTTGGCCTCATAAAATGAGTTAGGGAGGATTCCCTCTTTTTCTATTGATTGGAATAGTTTCAGAAGGAATGGTACCAGCTCCTCCTTGTACCTCTGGTAAAATTCAGCTGTGAATCCATCTGGTCCTGGACTTTTTTTGGTGGGTAGGCTATTAATTGTTGCCTCAATTTCAGAGCCTGCTATTGGTCTATTCAGGGATTCAACTTCTTCCTGGTTTAGTCTTGGGAGAGTGTAAGTGTCTAGGAAATTATCCATTTCTTCTGGATTTTCTAGTTGATTTGCGTAAAGGCGTTTATAGTATTCTCTGATGGTTGTTTGTATTTCTGTGGGGTCGGTGGTGATCTACCCTTTATCATTTTTTATTGTGTCTATTTGATTCCTCTCTCTTTTCTTCTTTATTAGTCTTGCTAGTGGTCTGTCAATTTTGTTGATCTTTTCAAAAAACCAACTCCTGGATTCATTGATTTTCTGGAGGGTTTTTTGTGTCTCTATCTCCTTCAGTTCTGCTCTGATCTTAGTTATTTCTTGCCTTCTGCTAGCTTTTGAATGTGATTGCTCTTGCCTCTCTAGTTCTTTTAATTGTGATGTTAGAGTGTCAATTTTAGATCTTTCCTGCTTTCTCTTGTGGGCATTTAGTGCTATAAATTTCCCTCTACACACTGCTTTAAATGTGTCCCAGAGATTCTGGTATGTTGTATCTTTGTTCTCATTGGTTTCAAAGAACATCTTTATTTCTGCTTTCATTTCGTTATGTACCCAGTAGTCATTCAGGAGCAGGTTGTTCAGTTTCCATGTAGTTGAGCGGTTTTGATTGAGTTTCTTAGTCCTGAGTTCTAGTTTGATTGCACTGTGGTCTGAGAGACAGTTGGTTATAATATCTGGTCTTGTACATTTGCTGAGGAGTGCTTTACTTGCAATTATGTGGTCAATTTTGGAATAAGTGTGATGTGGTGCTGAGAAGAATGTATATTCTGTTGATTTGGGGTGGAGAGTTCTATAGATGTCTATTAGGTCCGCTTGGTGCAGAGATGAGTTCAATTCCTGGATATCCTTGTTAACTTTCTGTCTTGTTGATCTGTCTAATGTTAACAGTGGAGTGTTGAAGTCTCCCATTATTATTGTATGGGAGTCTAAGTCTCTTTGTAAGTCTCTAAGGACTTGCTTTATGAATCTGGGTGCTCCTGTATTGGGTGCATATATATTTAGGAGGGTTAGCTCTTCCTTTTGAATTGATCCCTTTACCATTATGTAATGGCCTTCTTTGTCTCTTTTGATCTTTGATGGTTTAAAGTCTGTTTTATCAGAGACTAGGATTGCAACCCCTGCTTTTTTTTGTTCTCCATTTGCTTGGTAGATCTTCCTCCATCCCTTTATTTTGAGCCTATGTATGTCTCTGCATGTGAGATGGGTTTCCTGAATACACCAGACTGATGGGTCTTGACTCTTGATCCAGTTTGCCAGTCTGTGTCTTTTAATTGGAGCATTTAGTCCATTTACGTTTAAGGTTAATATTGTTTTGTGTGAACTTGATCCTGTCATTATGATATTAACTGGTTATTTTGCTCGTTAGTTGATGCAGTTTCTTCCTAGCCTCGATGGTCTTTACATTTTGGCATGTTTTTGCAATGGCTGGTACCAGGTTGTTCCTTTCCATGTTTAGGGTTTCCTTCAGGGTCTCTTGTAAGGCAGGCCTGGTGGTGACAAACTCTCTAAGCATTTGCTTATCTGTAAAGGATTTTATTTCTCCTTCACTTATGAAACTTAGTTTGGCTGGATATGAAATTCTGGGTTGAAAATTCTTTTCTTTAAGAACGTTGAATATTGGCCCCCACTCTCCTCTGGCTTGTAGAGTTTCTGCCGAGAGATCTGCTGTTAGTCTGATGGGCTTCCCTTTGTGGGTAACCCGACCTTTCTCTCTGGCTGCCCTGAAGATTTTTTCCTTCATTTCAACTTTGGTGAATCTGGCAATTATGTGTCTTGGAGTTGCTCTTCTCGAGGATTATCTTTGTGGCGTTCTTTGTATTTCCTGAATTTGAATGTTGGCCTGCCCTACTAGGTTGGGGAAGTTCTCCTGGATGATATCCTGAAGAGTGTTTTCCAACTTGGTTCCATTTTCCCCCTCACTTTCAGGCACCCCAATCAGACGTAGATTTGGTCTTTTTACATAATCCCATACTTCTTGCAGGCTTTGTTCATTTCTTTTTCTTCTTTTTTCTTTTGGTTTCTCTTCTCGCTTCATTTCATTCATTTGATCTTCAATCGCTGATACTCTTTCTTCCAGTTGATCGAGTCGGTTACTGAAGCTTGTGCATTTGTCACGTATTTCTCGTGTCATGGTTTTCATCTCTGTCATTTCGTTTATGATCTTCTCTGCATTAATTAGTCTAGCTGTCAATTCTTCCACTCTTTTTTCAAGATTTTTAGTTTCTTTGCGCTGGGTACGTAATTCCTCCTTTAGCTCTGATAAGTTTGATGGACTGAAGCCTTCTTCTCTCCTCTCGTCCAAGTCATTCTCTGACCAGCTTTGATCCGTTGCTGGCGATGGGCTGCGTTCCTTCGCAGGGGGAGATGCGCTCTTATTTTTTGAATTTCCAGCTTTTCTGCCCTGCTTCTTCCCCATCTTTGTGGTTTTATCTGTCTCTGGTCTTTGATGATGGTGACGTACTGATGGGGTTTTGGTATAGGTGTCCTTCCTGTTTGATAGTTTTCCTTCTGACAGTCAGAAGGACTGTCTGTTGGTCTGTTGGAGATAGCTTGAGGTCCACTCCAGACCCTGTTTGCCTGGGTATCAGCAGCAGAGGTTGCCGAAGATAGAATATTGCTGAACAGCGAGTGTACCTGTCTGATTCTTCCTTTGGAAGTTTCCTCTCAGGGGTGTACTCCACCCTGTGAGGTGTGGGGTGTCAGACTGCCCCTAGTGGGGGATTTCTCCCAGCTAGGCTACTCAGGGGTCAGGGACCCACCTGAGCAGGCAGTCTGTCCGTTCTCAGATCTCAACCTCTGCGTTGGGAGATCCATGGCTCTCCCCAATGCTGTCAGACAGAGTCGTTTGCGTCTGCACCGGCCCCCGCTGCTTCCCCTGTTGGTCTTCAGCTGTGCGCTGTCCCCAGAGGTGGAGACTACAGAGACAGGCAGGCTTCCTTGAGCTGCTGTGAGCTCCACCCAGTTCGAGCTTCCCAGCGGCTTTGTTTACCTACTTAAGCCTCAGCAATGGCGGGCGCCCCTCCCCCAGCCTCGCTGCTGCCTTGCGGATTGATCGCTGCAGACTGCTGTGTTAGCAGTGAGGGAGGCTCCGTGGGCGTGGGACCCTCCCGGCCAGGTGTGGGATATATTCTCCTGGTGTGCCTGTCTGCTTAAAGCACAGTATTGGGGTGTGAGTTACCCGATTTTCCAGGTGTTGTGTGTCTCAGTTCCCCTGGCTAGGAAAACGGATTCCCTTCCCCCTTGGCTTCCAGGTGAGGCGATGCCTCGCCCTGATTCAGCTCTCGCTGGTCAGGCTGCAGCAGCTGACCAGCACCGATTGTCCGGCACTCCCTAGTGAGATGACCCCAGTACCTCAGTTGAAAATGCAGAAATCACCGGTCTTCTGTGTCGCTCGCGCTGGGAGTTGGAGACTGGAGCTGTTCCTATTCGGCCATCTTGCTCCGCTCCTGACTTAACATTCTTAAAGAAAAGAATTTTAAACCCAGAATTTCATATCCAGCCACACTAAGTTTCATCAGTGAAGGAGAAATAAAATCCTTTACAGATCAGCAAATGCTTAGAGATTTTGTCAACACCAGACCTGCCCTACAAGAGACCCTGAAGGAAGCACTAAACATGGAAAGGAACAACCAGTACCAGCCATTGCAAAAACATGCCAAAATATAAAGACCATTGATGCTAGGAAGAAACTGCATCAACTAACGAGCAAAATAACCAACTAATGTCACAATGACAGGATCAAGTTGACACATAACAATATTAACCTTAAATGTAAATGGACTAAATGGTCCAATTAAAAGACACAGACTGGCAAATTGGATAAAGAGTCAAGATCCATCAGTTTGCTGTATTCAGGAGACCCATCTCACATGCAGAGACACACATAGGCTCAAAATCAAGGAATGGAGGAAGGTCTACCAAGCAAATGGAGAACAAAAAAAAAGCAGGGGTTGCAATCCTGATAAAACAGACTTTAAACCATCAAAGATCAAAAGAGACAAGGAAGGCGATTACATAATGGTAAAGGGATCAATTCAACAGGAAGAGCTAACTCTGCTAAATATATATGCAACCAATACAGGAGCACCCATATTCATAAAGCAAGTCCTTAGAGACTTACAAAGAGACTTAGACTCCCATACAATAATAATGGGAGACTTCAACACTCCACTGTTAACATTAGACAGATCAACGAGACAGAAAGTTAACAAGGATATTCAGGAATTGAACTCAACTCTGCACCAAGTGAATCTAACAGACATCTACAGAGCTCTCCACCCCAAATCAACAGAATATACATTCTTCTCAGCACCACATTGCACTTATTCCAAAATTGACCACATAGTTGGAAGTAAAGCACACCTCAGCAAATGTAAAAGAACAGAAATTATAACAAACTGTCTCTCAGACCACAGTGCAATCAAACTAGAACTACTAAGAAACTCAATCAAAACCGCTCAACTACATGGAAACTGAACAATCTGCTCCTGAATGACTACTGGGTACATAACAACATGAAGGCAGAAATAAAGATGTTCTTTGAAACCAGTGAGAACAAAGATACAACATACCAGAATCTCTGGGACACATTTAAAGCAGTGTGTAGAGGGAAATTTATAGCACTAAATGCCCACAAGAGAAAGCTGGAAGATCTAAAATTGACACCCTAACATCACAATCAAAAGAACTAGAGAAGCAACAGTAAACACATTCAAAAGCTAGCAGAAGGCAAGAAATAACTAAGATCAGAGCAGAACTGAAGGAGATAGATACACAAAAAACCCTCCAAAAAATCAATGAATCCAGGAGCTGGTTTTTTGAAAAGATCAACAAAATTGATAGACCTCTAGCAAGACTTATAAAGAAGAAAAGAGACAAGAATAAAATAGATGCAATAAAATATGATAAAGGGGATATCACCATCGATCCCACAGAAATACAAACTACCATCAGAGAATACTAGAAACACCTCTATGCAAATAAACTAGAAAACCTAGAAGAAATGGATAATTTCCTGGACACTTACACTCTCCCAAGACTATACCAGGAAGAAGTTGAATCCCTGAGTATACCAGTAGCAGGCTCTGAAATTGAGGTAGGAATTAATAGCCTACCAACCAAAAAAACGTCCAGGACCAGATGGATTCACAGCTGAATTCTACCAGAGGTAGAAGGAGGAGTTGGTACCATTCCTTCTGAAACTATTCCAATCAATAGAAAAAGAGGAAATCCTCCCTAACTCATTTTATGAGGCCAGCATCATCCTGATACCAAAGCCTGGCAGAGACACAACAAAAAAAAGAGAATTTTAGACCAATATCCCTGATGAACATCAATGCAAAAATCCTCAATAAAATACTGGCAAACCAAATCCAGCAGCACATCAAAAATCATATCCACCATGATCAAGTGGGCTTCATCCCTGGGATGCAAGGCTGGTTCAACATATGCAAATCAATAAACATAATCCTGCCTATAAACAGAAACAAAGACAAAAACCACATGATTATCTCAATAGATGCAGAAAAGGCCTTTCAAAAAATTCAACAGCCCTTCATGCTAAAAACTCTCAATAAATTTGGTATTGATGGAACATACCTCAAAATAACAAAAGCTATTTATGACAAACCCACAGCCAATATCATACTGAATGGGCAAAAACTGGAAGCATTCCCTTTGAAAACTGACACGAGACAGGGATGCCCTCCCTCACCACTCCTATTCAACATAGTGTTGGAAATTCTGGCTAGGGCAATCAGGCAAGATAAAGAAATAAAAGGTATTCAGTTAGGAAAAGAAGAAGTCAAATTGTCCCTGTTTGAAAATGACATGATTGTATATTTAGAAAACCCCATCATCTCAGCCCAAAATCTCCTTAAGCTGATAAGAAACTTCAGCAAAGTCTCAGGATACAAAATCAATGTGCAAAATTCACAAGCATTCTTATACACCAGTAACAGACAAACAGAGAGCCAAATCATGAGTGAACTTCCATTCACAATTGCTTCAAAGAGAATAAAATACCTAGGAATCGAACTTACAAGGGATGCAAAGGACCTCTTCAAGGAGAACTACAAACCACTGCTCAGTGAAATAAAAGAGGAAACAAACAAATGGAAGAACACACCATGCTCATGGATAGGAGGAATCAATATTGTGAAAATGGCCATACTGCCTAAGGTAATTTATAGATTCAGTGCCATCTCCATCAAGCTACCAATGATTTTCTTCACAGAATTGGAAAAAACTGCTTTAAAGTTCCTATGGAACCAAAAAAAGAGCCCGCATTGCCAAGACAATCCTAAAGCAAAAGAACAAAGCTGGAGGCATCACGCTACCTGACTTCAAACTATACTACAAGGCTACAGTAACCAAAACAGCATGGTACTGGTACCAAAAACAGAGATATAGACCAATGGAAGAGAATAGAGCCCTCAGAAATTATACCACACATCTATAGCCATCTGGTCTTTAACAAACCTGAGAGAAACAAGAAATGGGGAAAGGATTCCCTCTTTAATAAATGGTGCTGGGAAAATTGGCTAGCCATAAGTAGGAAGCTGAAACTGGATCCTCTCCTTACTCCTTATATGAAAATTAATTCAAGATGGATTAGAGACTTAAATGTTAGACCTAATACCATAAAAACCCTAGAAGAAAACCTAGGGAATACCATTCAGGGCATAGGCGTGGGCAAGGGTTTCATGTGTAAAACACCAAAAGCAACGGCAACAAAAGCCAAAATTGACAAATGGGATCTAATTAAACTAAAGAGCTTCTGCACAGCAAAAGAAACTACCATCAGAATGAATGGGCAACCTACAGAATGGGAGAAAATTTTTGCAATCTACTCATCTGATGAAGGGCTGATATCCAGAACCTACAAAGAACTCAAACAAATATACAAGAAAAAAACAACCCCATCAAAAAGTGGGCAAAGGATATGAACAGACATTTCTCAAAAGAAGACATTCATACAGCCAACAGACACATGAAAAAATGCTCATCATCACTCGCCATCAGAGAAATGCAAATCAAAGCCACAATGAGATACCATCTCACACCAGTTAGAATGGCAATCATTAAAATGTCAGGAAACAACAGGTGCTGGAGAGGATGTGGAGAAATAGGAACACTTTTACACTGTTGGTGGGACTGTAAACTAGTTCAACCATTATGGAAAACAGTATGGCAATTCCTCAAGGATCTAGAACTAGATGTACCATATGACCCAGCCATCCCATTACTGGGTGTATACCCAAAGGATTATAAATCATGCTGCTATAAAGACACATGCACACGTATGTTTATTGTGGCACTATTCACAATAGCAAAGACTTGGAATCAACCCAAATGTCCATCAGTGACAGACTGAATTAAGAAAATGTGGCACATATACACCTTGGAATACTATGTAGCCATAAAAAAAGATGCGTTTGTGTCCTTTGTAGGGACGTGGATGCAGCTGGAAACCATCATTCTCAGCCAACTATCGCAAGAACAGAAAACCAAGCACTGCATATTCTAACTCATAGGTGAGAAATTAACAATGAGATTGCTTGGACCCAGGAAGTGGAACATCACACACCTGGGCCTACTATGGGAGAGGGGAGGGGGGAGGGGGGAGGGATGGCATTGGGAGTCATACCTGAAGTAAATGACGAGTTGATGGGTGCTGATGAGTTGATGGATGCAGCACACCAACATGGCACAAGTATACATATGAAACAAACCTGCACGTTGTGCACATGTACCCTAGAACTTAAAGTATAATAAAAAATAAAAATAAATAAATAAAGATATCACAATATTAACTAGCAACAGCAATACTTAATAACCCTGACTAGAGAAATTTTCAGTTCAATATAAGACTCTTTTTTTTTTTTTGAACTGACCCAGTGCCTGATTTTCTAAAAGTTAGTAGTAAAAACTGGAGATGGAACTTATGGAAGGAGTGGTGGCTTTGGCTCAATAATTCCTCTTTCTGACCCTTCTCTGCCTTAGCACTGAAGTCATATCCATCAAATACATCTGCTCTTGGACCCAAGTTTGCTGTCAATGACTTACAAAGTAAATCCTTCTTCATTCTTGTCTAAAAGAAGGAACATGTTTTGTGACCATTTTCAAACTGAAACCCTGCGCTCTAGGCTAATTAGACTAATAAGAGAGAGATTACTCCATTAGTTGAGGCCAGAGTGCAATGCTCGTCATGAGGGAGAGGTCTGCTTCCAGTGAAGCACCAGGACAGTTTGGGAAGAAATTGTTCCTAGGCAACCAAAGCAAAATTTCACACCCTAAAGGAATTATAAAACATTGTCAGTCTTCAAAAACTCTTTTAAATTTTGAATGGTCTTAAACAATGCAAATTAAAACATTAAAATGCCAATACAATTAAGTATATATTAATACTTAAATGTCAATATCAATAATACATAATGTTAAGAAGTCTATGAATTCATACCAATTCATCTACTATAGACATAGTCTTTAATAAATATATAATGAATAGATTAATTTTACTGAATTGAATTAGAAAACCTAGTTATTACTGTGTTCTCATTATAAAAGCTGTTGCAGGCCTGGTGCTGTGGTTCATGCCTATGGTCTCAGCTACTCAGGAGGCTGAAGTAGGAGAATCCTTTGAGTCCAGGAGTTCCAGGCTGCAGTGAGCTATGATCATGACATTGCACTTCAGTTTGGAAAACAGAGAAAAACCTTGTCTCTTAAAAAGAAAATTATAGATATATACTGGTTCTTATAAGATATTTAAATTGGTGAATAGAAAAGGGAGAAAAATACAAGTGAAAATTTAGCAAGAATAAAGATTATATTAGAAGAGAAAATGCTAACTAACCCAACTTGAGTAGTGGATTCATAATTTCAGAAGAGTAAGAGTTAAGAAAAAAATTAGATTGAGATGCATATTAAAGTCATTCTATTTATTTTTGCTGGGAGATAGAACAACAGAAAGCTGAGAAACTAGGTAATTATGACTCATGATTTACAATAGGGATTGTTTTGCCTCTTACTCTGAGAAGTGGGTCAAAGCTGATAGGATAATTAGAGTACTGAGAATTTATATATTTGGACATATTGTAGCCTACAAAGAAAATTTCAAGATATCCTAAATTATTCTTTGGTTCATTCTTCAAATCAACTGTTTCTCCTTGATGATAATAAATTTTGGCTGTAGACCCCAAAATTTAATTTTAAAATTATTGGTATCTGTTTTTGCAAAATAATATAAGATAAATGATTTAAAAGTATGTTGGATAAGAAAGTGTGGGTGAGAAGAAACGTTTCTAATTATTACTCAAATATTAAATGCAATTTTTAAAAATAATACATTTTACTAGAAAACATTATTTCACAATAAAAAAATATATAAGCAAAATAAAAGGAAAATGACACAACTGTGAGAAAATATTAACAACATAAATCACAAGAGCTAATATTTCTAATTTACAGAGAACTTTTAAAATTAATAAGACAATGTTCAAAACTTCTATAGCAGTGAACAATATACATAGAAAATTTACAAAAGAAACATAAAAATAACCATTAAGCATGAGATATAACGTTTGATTTCATTCATAAAGAGAAATGAAAATGAAACTATAGAGAACTATCCCTTCTTATCCATCAGATTGTCAAAAATTAAAAGAAACCTCAGTGCACAATGTTGGTACAAAACCCAGGTTTCTCATACATTGTCGGTAGAGACACAAAATAGTTCAACCTCTATGGAGGCAAATTTGACAATATCTAACAAACTTTGTGTTCATTTACCTTTTAACTCAGCAATTTCATTTCTAGGACTTGGCCTTGCAATATACCTCACTAATGCAAAATCCTCCAAGTTCATCATGGAAGCATTATTTGTAGCTGAAAAATACTGCTATTTACCTACAAGCCCAAGTATGAGAAATCATTAAATAAACTATGATATGTATACACAATAGAGTATAATGCAGCTGCAGCTGTAAGTAAAAGCTAACCAAGACTGCATTGTAATGATATAAAAATAAACACATAAATAGAACAGAAAAAATAACCAGCAATAACACCACATACCTACAACCTACTTATCTTTGACAATGTCACCAAAAATTGACACTGGGGTAAGGACACCCTATTTAATAAATTGTGCTAGGAAATTTGGATACCCATATGCAGAATAATGAAACTGAAACATACCTCTCATTCTATATAAAAATTAACTGAAGATAAATTGATCACTTAAATGTAAGACCCAAAACTATAAAACTCTTAGAAGAAAACCTAGATAAAACTCTTCTGGACTTTGATCTGGTCAAAGAATCTATGACCAAGTTCTCAGAAGCAAATGCAACAGAAATGAAAAACAGACAAATTGAACGTAATTAAACTCAAAATATTCTGCCCAGCAAAAGAAACAATCAGCAGAGTAAACAGACAACCTACAGAATGGGAAAAAATATTTGCAAATTCTGCATTTGGAAAAGGAATAACAGCTAGACTCTACAAGGAATTCAAACAACTCAACAAGAAAAATAATAACTCCATTTAAAAGTAGGCAAAGACATGAACAGATGTTTTTCAAAGAAGGCATACATGTGGCCAACAATCATAAGGAAATATGTTCAATATCACTAATCTTCAGAGAAATGCAAATTAACACTACAGTGAAATACACAGTGAGATCGCCATTTTACACCAGTCAAGGCTGGGCATGGGGGCTCATGCCTGTAATCAAGGCGGGTGGATCACCTGAAGCCAGGGGTTTGAGACCAGCCTGGCTGTTATAGTGAAACCCTTTCTCTACTAAAAATACAAAAATTAGCCAGGCATGGTGGCGGGTGCTTGTGGTCCCAGCTACTCACTACTCAGGAGGCTGAGGTGGGAGAAACTCTTGAATCCTGGAGGTGGAGGTTGCAGTGAGCAGAGTTCACACCATTGCACTCTAGGCTGGGCAACAAGAGCGAAACTCCATCTAAAAAAAAAAAAAAAAAAACCACCAGTCAGAATAGCTACTATTACAAAGTGGGGATATGGAGAAAAGGTAATGCTTACACACTGTTGGTAGGAAAGTAAATTAGCACAACCTTTATAAAAAATAGTATGAAAGTTTCTCAAAGAACTAAAAATAGAACTATCATTTGAGCAATCCCACCACTGAGTACATACCCAAGGGGAAATAAATTATAATAGGAAAAAGACACCTGCACTTGTATGTTTATCACAACACTATATACAGTAGAAAATACATGGAATCAACTTAAATGTCCATCTGATGGCTGAATAAAGAAAACGTGGGATACATATGCATCATGGAATACTCTTTGGCCATAAAAAAGATACAAAGCATGTCTTTTGCAGCAACACAGATGGAACTGGAGGCCATTATCCCAAGTGAAATAACTCAGAAGCAAAGTTAAACACTGCATATTATCACTTTTAAGTGGGAGCTAAGCAATGGGTACACATAGACATACAAAGTAGAATAATAGACATTGGAGACTTCAAAAGGTGGGAAGGTGGGTGGGGGATGAAGATTGAAAAATTACCTACTAGTTAACAATGCTCACTATTTGGATAGTGGGTACACTAAAAGCCCACACTTCCCCACTGTGTGATATATGCATGTAACAAATCTGTACTTGTACCTGCTAAAAGTATAAAAATAAAATAAAATAAATTTAAAAAAGAATAAAGAAGATATCTAGAAAATCATGTAAAATGACTTACGGGAGATATTATGCAATTTTTAAAAAGCAAAGTCCAAAAGAGCATATTTAATATGCTACTATTTGCATAAGAAAGAAAGGGATATAAGAAGACATCAATATACCTCTTAATATTTGCAAAAAGAAGTACAGGAATAATAAGCTAGACAACAATGAAATTGGATGCACACAAGTGATGAAGGAAGTAGGTGTGAGAGAGGTGGGAACATCTCTCCTCTGAGTAACTTTCTATTTAGATTTTATTTTGGAACCCTAATAATGTTCTACATGTCCAAGCAATAAAATAAAATTAATAAAGATAAGAAAGAGAAAAATACCTAAAACTAAAATAAAAGAAGGCAATTATGTTTCCAAAGGAGAAAATAAAGAAAATAAATTCAAGTAATTTATGAACATAATCCTTAACTGTATACGATATACTGTCTTGGATGGTGTGGGGGTATGAGGAACAGACCAGCAAATCTCTTTTTCAGAGGTTTGTTTGATGGAAATGTGAGTATTTGGAGATAATGTAACCTAAAGAAAATTTCAGGGTCCCTTAAATTATGTCGTAAGATTAAACAAACAAACCGTGTGCATGCATGTGCGCATTCACACATGCGTGGCATGTATACAGATATCACAAAATACCTTGAAATGGCAAAAATACATTCTTGAGTGTCCTGTCTAATTCACTCATCAAGGTTATCTCCATATTTATCTTGATCTATTTCACATATCTGTAAGTTGTTGAAAACTGAATGTAATGTGAATAATTATTGCCCGTGGAAATGCAAATTCATGCATTTGTAATATAATTTTGAAAGTCTTTATTACTTGTATATGTCTCTGCTTTGAATTCTCTTTTGAACCAACTGCAACATGTTCTTTGTATTAGGGTTCTCCAGAGGGACAGAACTAACAGGAAATATGTATATATGAAAGGGAATTTATTAGGGAGAATTAGCTCACATCATCACAAGGCCAAGTTCCATGATAGGCCATCTGCAAGCTGCGGAAGAAGCCAGTAGAGGCTCAGTGAGTTCAAAAGCCACAAAACTAGGGAAGCCTACAGTGCAGCCTTCAATCTATGCCTGAAGGCCCAAGAGCCCCCGGCAAGCCACTGGTGTAAATCTAAGAGTCCAAAGGCTGAAAAACCTGAAGTTTGATGTCCAAGGGCAGGAGGAGGGGAAGGAAGCATCCAGCACAGGAGAAAGAAGAAAACCAGAAGACTCAGCAATCAAGGTTATCCCTCCTTCTTCTGCCTACTTTGAAATTTATATTTTAAGATGCTTTTTAGAAGCTTTTTATTGGGAAATAATTTCAAATTCAGGGGTTGGATCAGGTGCTGTGGTTCATGCCTGTAATCCTAGCATTCTGGGAGGCCGAGGTGGGAGGATTGCTTGAGTCCCAGAGTTCAAGACCAGCCTGGGCAACATGGTAAAACCCTGTCTCTACAGAAGGTACAAAAAATCAGTCAGGCCTGGTAGAGAATCCCTGTAATCCCAGCCACTTGTGTGGTTGAGGTGGGAGGATCACCTGAGCCTGGGGGATCAAGGCTGCAGTGAGTCAAGATTCTGCCACTACACTCCAGCTTAGGTGACAGAGTGAGACCCTGTCTCAGAAAAAAAAGGGGGGGCAGGTGGGAGTGGGATTGGAGGAAGAAGAAATATTGATATACTATTTATGTAGATTCACTAATTAATATTGCATGCTATTTGCTTTAATAATTGTTCACTCTTTATATATAAAATTTTCCCCCAAATTGTTTTAGAATGTATTCTATTCAATGTGGTCCTCTATCTCTAAATATTTCATTGCGTATTTCCTAAGAACAAGGACATTTTGATGACTACAATATAGTTATCCATGTTAATAAATTTAAAATTGCTGCACTACTTTATATCACTCATATAACAATTTTTCAATTGATTCAGTAATGTCCTATGTATAATCCACGATAGGATCAAATATACTCCATATGATTGTCACAGCTATTTTTTCTCTTTTATTTATAAAATGTTACTACAACCTTTCTTTGCCATTAATGGCATTGACATTTTTGAGTATTTTACTTCCTTTAATTAGGTTTACTTTTAATTGTGCCTCTTCCCTCATTTTTAGTTGTCCTGTGTTTTGTCATGATTAAATTCAGTGTATGCATTCCTGGCCAGAGTATTACGAAACAAAGCTGTGTCTTTTGTAGGAGACACGCAGTGTCCATCTAGCCCTTATCTGTGATGTTAATTGGTCAAGGTGTTGTCTGATTTCTCCACGATATAGGTATTGCTTTTTCCCTTGACACTACTAAGCAATCTATCTAGAGACAAATACTCTTCTCCTCATCAAAATTTCTCCCTTGGTTTATTATTCATCAATCATTCTTTTTTGGACAAATCTTTAAAGTGAAAGTTATAAATGAAAATTTGCCAATCCTATTTCTTCCTTATTAATAAGTTAACACTTGGCATTCTGTAATAAAAATGTCTCCCTTATAATAGATTACCTACCTCTTTATTCATTTATTATCTATCTATCTACTTAACATCTATCTAATTTATCTATCATCTGTACTTTCTGTTATTAGTATCATAGAATCAAATTTGTCCAATTGTTTATAACTTATTTTTCTACTGAATAACTTTGGTGTTGCCTCTGATGCCTTCAATTTGGTGACAGGAGCTTCTGTGTACATGTGATATGTACCTACCATTTTTTTGAGCACTTATATTATTTCTGGTATAACAAAATATCTCAGGCTCATTATATACTTAGCCTGCCAAAGATCCGAAAATGCAATTTCTTCAAAAACCCTGGTTCTTTTTAGCTGGGAAAAAGTATTAGAAAACTAGATCTGAGTGCTAGGTTTGCTCATTACTACTGGAAGAATTTGCCCATATGGTAAAAGATAAAAGGGAATAAATGCATGTATTATAGATTACTATAATAATTACAGTAATATAGTATACAGTTTGTTATATATAATTATATATATTTTAAATATAATTTTATTTTAATTACATGTTTAATTATATAACTATAACTACATATATATTACTATAAACCATATACTATATTAGTAACATAGTTTATTATATGTAGCAATATGCAGAATTATAGAACTAAAAAGAACCAGGGTTTATGAAGAAATTGCATTTTCAGATCTGTGGCAGGCTAAGTATAAAATAAGCCTGAGATATTTTGTTATACTGGAAATAATATAAGTGCTCAAAAAATGGTAGGCACATATCACATGTACACAGAAGCTCCTGTCACCAAATCTATGATATCGAATGCCTTGTCCTACAAGCAAACCTCATCTACATCACCCTTTTGACTGGGAATGGTAAATTGCCCAAAATGTAGGACCTTAGTGCATACTTGAATTCTTCTGACACTTGGTACCAAGTATGAATCATGGATGTTGAAAGTAAGTAAAAATATGCTAGAGCCACAGGGACAGAAGACTATGACCCCTTGCTGCTTTGAAGAGCATAGTTTCACATACAGCTTCCTAAATCTTTTAACCCTCTAATGGCTTTATTGACAAAAAGGAAAGGAGCTAGGTAAAATTAGTCCACAGACTCCAATTTCTGTTTTCCTTCATCATTTGTCTCCTGTCCTATTTAACTTTCATATGGAGACCAAATCACATTAATTGTGATATCTTGTGTAATTTATCCAACATGCTGGTTTAGATCATTAGATCATGGATAAGAACTCAACTCTTGACATCCATTAACAGAATATTGCCTTGAGAAATGAGCAACCTGTTCTGTTAAACAGAGATGTACTTTATTAGTTTGAGATTATTTTTGTTTGCATGTGTAAAAGGTTAATCAACTAAGCTGCAGGTTTGTGTTTTCCTTCCCAGGTTGATAGCTCATTATCTGGACCATTTTGCTATAGATCAGTATTTTGTTGGCAGCTATACCTAGCTAAGACACTGCCCATATGTTGCTGTTATATTCACAGTTCCCTACCTGTATTATCATTTTAAGACAATTGGATTTTGGGTATAAGCACATTCCTGATTAAGAAAGAAAATCTTTAATTCAAGTTTAAAGTCACATCATTCATTATACTTTTGCTTTATTTGATAAAGAAATTTTGTATTTTTTCTTCTTAAAATTAAATGATAAGTGAGATACTTAAATTAAAGGCTGCATTCCTGTTTGTCTGTAAAGAAAAAAACACACATATATATATATATATATATATATATATATATGTTTTTTAGGTAACACAAATATTGGCATCTATTTTTGGACTTAACCCATTTGTTACCTGGATATATTGTGTGCTCCTGAGGTTTGGGTTATGAATGATCCCATCATCCAAGCAGTGAACATAGTACCCAATAGTTAAGTTACAGGTTGAGTCCAAAAATAGATATTTGAGTATTAATTTTGGAGTTTTGTAGGTCATACTTCAGTTTCTTCCTTCATTCTTATCTCAAAGTCTCTTAAAGTTTTGTACTTTATGAGTTTCAATTTATATTTTATTTCTGTTCTTTAAATTCTCATTTTTAGAGTCACCATCATTACACCAATATTTGATGTATGCAGTTACACCTCAGGTATTCTAGTATAAAATCATTCTTTTATGAGTTGTCTCTGGCCATGATAATGCCATATAGCAAACAACCATAGCACCTCAGTGGCATATAAAAATAAATATTTACATTTGCTCCCCAGACTATGGGTCGTCTTGTCAGTTGTTTTTATCTGAGCTGGGTTTAATTTGGCTCACGGATGCAATTGCTGTCAGCTGTGGTTTGACAGATCTTGTTTGGGCTCTGTCATATGTTTGGGGGCTTTTTATTTTTTCAACCTTTATTTCAGATTCAAGAGGTACATGTGCAGATTTGTTGCCTGGGTATAATGTACCATGCTTAGGTTTGGGTGAGGAATGATCCCATCACCCAGGTACTGAGCATAGTACCCAATGGTTAGTGTTTCCACCCTTGCCTTCCTGCCTCTCTCCAGACTGTAGTAGTCCCCAGTTTCTATTGTTGCCATCTTTATGTCCACAAGTACCCAATGTTTAGCTCCCACTTATAAGTGAGAACATGCAGTATTTGGTTTTATGTTCCTGTGTAAATTTGTTTAGGATGATGGCCTCCAGCTGCATCCATGTGACTCAAAAAAAAAACGTGATTTCATTCTTTTTTATGGCTGTGTAGTATTTCATGGTGTATATGTACTACGTTTTCTTTATCCAGTTTACTGTGGATGGGCACCTAGGTTGAATCCATGCCTTCCTATTGTGAATAGTGCCACAATGAACACATGAGTTCATGTGTCTTTTTGGTAGAATGATTTGTTTTCTTTTGGATATATACCCAGTAATGAGATTGCTGAGTCAAATAGTAGTTCTGTTTTAAGTTCTTTGAGAAATCTCTTAACTGCTTTTCACAGTGGCTGAACTAATTTACATTCCCACCAACAGTGTATAGGTATTGCCCTTTCTCTGCAACCCCATCAACATCTGTTCCTTTTTACTTTTTAATAATAACTATTCTGACTGACGTGAGATGGTGTCTCATTGTGGTTTTGATTTGCTTTTCTCAAACTATAAGAATCTTAGAAGAAAAGGCAGGAAAAAATATTCTAGGGAATATTCCCAACAGCCTTGGGAAACTGTGACTAAGTCCTCCAAAGCAATTGCAACAAAAACAAAAATTGACAAGTGGGGCCTAATTATACATAAAAGCTTCTGCACGGGAAAAGAAAGTATCAACAGAGTAAACAGACAACCTGCAGTAAAGGAGAAAATATTCACAAACTATGCAGCCAACAAGGTCTAATATCTAGAATCTATGAAGAACTTAAACAGTTGAACAAGCAAAAACCAAGTAACCCCATTAAAAATGGGCTCAAGACATGAACAGACACTTCTCAAAAGAAGACATACAAATGGCCAACAAACATAAAAATGCTGGAGATTTTGAGTTGAATTGGTTCTGCTCTCTATGTCTCATCCTGAAGCAGGCTGGCTAAGGATATTCTAGCAGAGAAGGCAGTGGAGAATGAGAGGATGACGGTATGCCAGCCCTCCTTCTAGTATCTAGTACCTACTTGTATGAAGTGGGCTACTGTTCCATCAGCCATAGCTATTCACATGGCTGAGCACAGAGTCAATTTGAGATGGCAACCTCCAAAGGGAGAGGACATGGAAAAGCATGAAAAATAGGTACTATTCGTGAAAATAAATTTGTCACAGTGCTAATCATATTTTCCTACAGGGTTTCGATTTCTTCTGTTTTACTCAATAGTACCTTTCATATATTAATATTTTGGATATTTGCCACCTATAAAAGTCATGTTGAAATGTAATCTCCAGTGTTGGAGGTGGGGCCTAGGTGGAGGTATTTGGATCATGGGGGCTGATCTCTCATGGATGGCTTAGTGCACTCTTCATGGTAATGAGTTACAAGATCTGATTGTTCAAAAGAGCCTAGCATCTCCTCCTCTCTCTCTTGCTCCTTCTCTCACCATGTGACATGTCTGCTCTCCCTTTGCCTTCCACCATGAGTAAAGCCTTCTTGAGGCCTCAACAAAAGTAGATGTTGGTACCATGCTTCTTGTATAGTCTGTAGAATTACGAGCCAAAAAACCTATTTTCTTTATAAATTCCCCAGCATCAGGCATTTCTTTATAGCAGTGCTAAATGGACTAATATAAGCTATTTGCAGGGAAAAAAATAAAATTATTGAAATTGATTCAGTCAATTAACATATATTCATCAAGAGCCTAATAATATGTGCCAGTGTAAAGTGTACATTCTAATGGTGGAACAGGCAAAAAAAAAAAAAAAAAAAAAAAAAAAAAAAAGGCTTAAATGAGTGAACTATATAGTCAGATACTGTCCGATTTTGATAAGTACTAAAAAGATAATTTAAAATGTGATGGGCTTGTTTTCAACATGTGCTCAGGGAAGTCCTTACATATAAGAAGAAGAGAAACAAGTAAAGAATAATATTTGTGTAAATTTCCTTATTTCTTCCTAGGAAGATAGAATAGCAGATTCAAAAACAGAAGCATACTTGGTATCTTGCAAATACAGCAAGGAGGCCATTGTGGTTATTGTGAATACTCAAACTGACTAGGGGAAGGGGACATGAAATCACACCATGTACTATATTTGTAAGACAGAATTTTGACTTTAGTTCAGAATGAAATGGTAAAGAATGGGGGAACTTAAGCAGAGGAGTGAAGTGATCAGACTTACCTTTGGAAAGGGTTTTTTCTAGCTGCTATATCAAAAACAGACTGTAAAGTAAAATAAAAACTGAGGTTTTACTCACTGTAGACTTTGGAAACAGTAATTTATTGGACAAGTGATGGAAAAACTCTGGTTAAATAGGATTTCAACAGAAGAGGAAAATAAAAAGTGGAGACAATAGTACTGACATCTCTTTTGAGGAATTCTGTGTAAAGAGAACGGTAGGTGGACAGAATGTGGTATCAAGACAGAGCTTTTACTTGTTTGATTTTTAAAACTGGGAAAATTCTAGCATATTTGCATGCATATGGAAATGGTTCACAAAGAAACAGATAAAATATAATGGAATACTGATGCGTATTTGAACATGCATGAACCTCAAAAACAGAGTGCTGTGAAAGAAGCCAAATGCAAACAGCTCAATTTATGAGAAATATCCAGAAAATATGACTTGTTGGAGACAAAAATAAGATCAGTAATTGACAGGTAATTGGGTTGGGAATAGTGATTAACTGTAAAAGAGTTCATAGAAATTTTTCAAGGGTGATAGAAAATTGATTTGCAGTGATGGTAACATAAACCTATAAATTTACTAAAAACAGTCAACTATACACTTATCATAAATACATTTTATTTCAATAAATCATTAAAAAGCAAACAAGCAAGCAAACAACAGCCAGGATTTCTTTCTGTCATACACTACCAAAAGAGCCCTAATAAGGACACCTCTTTTCTGTTGACCCTGTATAACTTAGTCTGCAGATGGGAGATGAGAGTTTCAAAGTTGGAATCAGAGTTGTTTTTCTATTTTCCAAGCTCAGTGTGCTGTTCTGATGTTTTAACCTTAACTTTTTAAAAACTCCTGATTCAATAGGAATAAAACAAAATACCATGCTCTAACAACCAAATATTGGAAGAATGGCTTAAAAACTGTTTCTTGTGTCCAAACACTACCCTTCAATTACTCCTCATAAGATTGCAACATTAAGAAAAGCAAGATAATACAACTGGAAGCTGGTTCTGAGTATGTATGCATTGTGAGCAGGGGTCTTCCTCCTCCTACTGCCTCAAGGAAAAGTTGTTCACCCACTGCCACAATTACCTCTCCTATGCATTGAACATAGGTGATACTAAAACCAGCAAGGAGATAGCAGAAGAATATGTGAGAGTACCTGCAACACATCAAAACCTTCGTTATGTTCTGCTCAAATTACACAGCATCACTTTGTTATGACTCTAGCCAAATTAACCCAAAAACTGGCTTTTACAATCTTGAGTCCTATTTTTCTGACATCAGTGAAACTTTTCCAGCATTTACTTAAAAATGTTAAATATCAAATTACAAAGATTAACAGTTATGAAAACAAATATAAATACTTTTAGAAACAATTTTAGAGAAATGCAGTACAGAATCCTATAGATCTATAATACATGAATCCTGTAGCTTGCTGATTGTAGAATGAGAACATGGACTTTGTTGTACATATGTACTCTACATTTATCCAAAGGATGAAAGGAACTTTCAGTGTATATTCATGGAAGCAGAATGCTTTCACTAGTCCAAAATCCTCCCTTGACTTCACAGATAATAATTTTTCAACCCTGTATTATTTTGTATATCTTAATATTTATTGGTACTGTGCTAGAGGGCTGAGTAGGAATGGAATATTGGACCAGTAAAAGGACATTGGAAGAGTTGCATCTGCTCAGAGTTCTCGAATTAATTTCATTCACCTGCCAATAATTCTCACAAATAATAATAGTAGTAGTAGCACCAATAGTGATAATAAATCCTTAAAGATGGATTCACACATGTGAACTGCTTGAAGCTGCTCTTTGTTTTGTACGTACTATGGGTTCAAGAGTATTCAGAGCTCAGGAGACTTCTTAGTTACACACTGGAGTTTAATACGAGTTACGGCATTCAGACTCCAGAAGACTGGAAGGCACGTGGTGAATATGGGTCTTATAAGAAGATATTGTTACAGGAAAGGGGTCCTGATCGAGACCCCAAAGGAGGGTTCTTGAATCTCACGCAAGAAAGAATTCAGGGCAAGTTCATAGAGTAAAGTGAAAGCAAGTTTATTAAGGAAAGCAAAGGAATAAAAGCATGGCTACTCCATAGACAGAGCAACCGTGAGGGCTGCTGGTTGCCATTTTTATGCTTTTTTCTTGATTATATGCTAAGCAAGGGGTGGATTATTCATACCTCCTCTTTTTAGATCTGATGTTACTACAGCCTTTGTCAACTGTCATGCTGCTGGTGAGGATGTAGTAGTGAGGATGACCAGAGGTCACTCTTGTTGCCATCTTGGTTTTGGTGGGGTTGGGCCCACTTTTTTATTGCAACCTGTTTTATCAGCAAGGTCTTTATGACCTGTATCTTCTGCTACCAACCTTCTATCCCATCCAGTGTCTTAGAAGGCCTTAACCATCTTGGAATGCAGCCCAGTAGCTCTTAGTCTCATTTGACCCAGCTCCTATTCAAGATGGAATTGCTTTGGTTCAAATGCCTCTGACACTATGAGTGGAAAATTAGAACGCAATAAAAACATTTCTTGAGAATTTGCCACAGGATTTAAACTGGTTTTGTTATTGACTCCATTGTCACCCTCTGGTGTCTCCTTACTACCATTGGTGGCTATTCCAATTATTACAATTTTTGAAAGGAGGAGTTATTCCTGTAAAGAATTTTCAAAAGGCAAATAACAAAGAAAATTAGGAAACAAAGATACCAAGGACCTTCTTAAAATCATAAAATCAACCCAGCAAATATCTCACTATTTTGGTGAGTTTTGTACCTGTTTTAGGAAAGGAAGTTCTTTTCTAGGTAATGAGGGGGTTGTGCCCTGTGTTTTCTATTTTCTGGAATTCTCTAAGATGCCAGGTTTCAAGAAAGTGACTCACCAATTCAGCCACCTTTACAGTTGTTGATGTTTATATACTAGTGTAACAATGTAAAACCATCAGATCTTAACTTAGTCAAAAATTGAATCAAATATTATTCATTCTGGAATTAGGATGTTCCTGAATCATGCATCTATAGTGCAAATGTTGAGGCTATCAGATTATATATTCAGCTTTGATGTTTTTCTGTAGTTATATTGACCTAAAATAAAAATTAAGACATATTATTTTACAAGGAAAATGTGTGCAAATATCAGACAATAGCGAATTATTCTGAATATTCTTCATTTGTTCCCATAGCTCCACTCTTTACCCTTCATGCTCCACGAAGATGACCCTGTGGACTGCATCAACTGGGCCCCACTGACTTCTGACTTCCAGTGAGAGGCACCAGTAGAAAATAGCTGCATTCATTTTCCTGCTTTCTTTACTGCTTGGATGTTAAGTGGCAAGTTTCTGTTTTTCTATCAGAGGCCACAGTTTAGTCAGACTCCTTTTTCATGTATCTTTTGCTCTTTCTGGCTAACTACTCTTTGTTTCATTGTTTCTTCAAGCCAAGAATTGGTAATGGTGCCCTGCTGTGGCTAATAATGGAATGTTTCAACATTCTTCATGGTTTCCTCTAACCTAGGCCATACTTTTGACACTAGCTTATTCGTTTATTCTGTCCTTAATTACCTCATTTGAAAATTTACCTGTTTTCTGCCAGGAAGCTAACACAATCATTAGTCCCAGGAGTACCAGTTACTCCTGGTAATATCCTGCATAACGATTAATACTGAGTGTCAACTTGATTGGATTGAAGGATGCAAAGTATTGATCCTGGGTGTGTCTATGAGGGTGTTGCCAAAGGAGATTCATATTTGAGTTAGTTGACTGGGAAAGGCAGACCCACCCTTAATCTGGGTGGTCACAATCTAATCAGCTGCCAGTACAACTAGAATATAAGGACAGGCAAGAAAACGTGAAAAGACTAGACTGGCCTAGCCTCCCAACCTACATCTTTCTCCCGTGCTGGATGCCTCCTGCCCTCAATCATCAGACTCCAAGTTCTGAAGTTTTGGGACTTGGACTGGCTCACCTTGCTCTTCAGCTTGCAGATGGCCTATTGTGGAACCTTGTGATCATCTGAGTTTAATACTCCTTAATAAATTCCCCTTCATATGATGTGTGTGTGTGTGTGTGTGTGTGTGTGTGTGTGTATCCTATTAGTTCTGTCTCTGTAGAGAACCCTGACTAATACATTGGGGCAAACTCAAATATTTCAGGTTTGCACATAACTTGCTTACTAGGGGAAATGATTCACTAGTAATTCTTAAATGTGAGGAAATAATTATAAAAATTTTTACTAAAATGACATTGGGAATTGGTAACACATTAGAAGATACACTGTGATGATCAAGACATTTAGTTACTGTGGTGACAGTGGTATTACAAAACTTGTAGAGTTCAGTAGGCTCCCATTTCAACCATATCCCAGGCAATTTGCATCACTAATATTATGGATTTTGATGCATAGTAGATGAAGAGTTTCCATGGTTAAATAAGTTCAGAAGGGCTGCACCAAATTTAAACAGATTAAATTACTAGGCTATGGTTGAAAAACATCAAATTATAATTTTCAAAATATTTTTCAAACAAGTCTTGCACAATTGTAGTACAACCTGAAGAATGTCTATTACTTTTAGTCAACTATACTGAACTTATTTCATAAACTTGTCAAAAAATTATTTAACTTTTGCATGAAGAAACCAGCTAAATGGTAAAGCTAATTGAACTAGTATTTCTGGAACTGAGTAATTTATAACCACTAGAAAATAAACATTGGAATGAAATTGTTAAATTATGTATAAAACTAGTTAATACTCTATAAGTAATGAAACTGCAGCCATAATCTTTGAGGTTATTTCTATCAGGAAAAATTATTTGCATAACTGTCACACAAAAATCTAGATGTTTACCTATAATTACAGAATATGAACTCTAATTAAGAGTAAATTACTAAGACAAGCACAAATACATCTTCCTGGAAAGATGACTATGGTTTAGGTAGGCTTGTTAAAGAATGCCCAAGGATGATATGAAAAGAATATACTCCCAGCTGGGCATAGTGGCTCACACCTGTAATCCCAGCACTTTGGGAGGCCAAGGAGGGCAGATCACCTGAGGTCAGGAGTTCGAGACCAGCCTGGCCAACATGATGAAACCCCATCTCTACTAAAAATAAAAAAAAAAAAAAAAAAAAAAAAAAAAAAAAGCTGGATGTGGTAGCATGTACCTGTACTCCCAGCCACTAAGAAATCTGAGGCAGGAGAATCACTTGAACCCAGGAGGTGGACGTTGCAGTGAGCCTATCACACCACTGTATTCCAGTCTGGGAAACAAGAGTGAAAATACCATAAAAAACAAAAAACAAAAAGAAAGAGAGAAAGGAAGGAAGAAAGAGAAAGAAAGAAAGAGAAAGAGAAAGAAAGAAAGAAAGAAAGAAAGAAAGAAAGAAAGAAAGAAAGAAAGAAAGAAAGAAAGAAAGAAAGAAAGAAAGAAAGAGAAAAAGAAAGAAAGGAAGGAAGAAAAGTACACTAATGCCCTCTCTTTCCCTCCTTTCCAAGGTGTAAGGTTTTTTCCCCTTAACTATACTAAATGGCAATCGTCATTTTATTTTGATATTTAATGCAGTGTGATTTGCCTTATATTTTATATTCTCTGTAACTAGTAGCATATGGAGAGGGTTACTGGCATAAATGCATTATTGTTCACTATAAAGTAATAAACATGCTTTAGGGGAACAGTAGTGGCTTCCAAAAATTTATATCAGCTCACATGCTTATTTAGGAATACTTTCTAATTCTCATAGTGAAAATTCACACACACACCTACAACAGATTTGTTTTAATTATTAAAGCCTCAGAGTTGTATGGTAAAGTAAAAAAAGGTGTAAATTTTTATAAAATCCTCAATTCAGAGCCTCATATCTGAGATTTTGCATTCAAATGAGCCAATTAAAAATAAATTGGCTCTTAAGTGTCAAGAAGAACATTAGAAATTTCCTTTATGTGCCATTTTAGAGTTCCACCTGTTCACTAGGAAACAAAATGTCAGAAAATAATGAATCAACATTATACATATTGAAGTTGCAAGATGGGAAATAGGATTCAGATCAAAGGTCTCTGAGGGACAAAACTTACAAATAAATGAATTTTTGACATTGACGGGTGCATTGTAGCCTATCCTTGAATTCCTATATATAGCCACTGGAGCATGCTGAATGCTCTCATGTTCCTAAATTTCCTTTATTATTCCAAACCTCTGAAAATTTCCTATAATAGAATTACACACTGTACAAATAAAGCTGATGATAAATCTATGCGTGTTGTGCATTTTCTTCAATATGAACATAAATAGCAGTAAATAAATCATTATAAGTTTAGATTAACCCCAAAAATAACTCCTAAATCCTGGAGGTTTATGGTAATGTAAATGAATTACCAAATTCATGTAATAAGGGATGGTGAAATTTGAGAACCATGCTTCTCTGCTTCAGTGGCAGTTGCTCACCACATACAGCCTACAAAATTTAAAGATTATCCAGTTACTGTTTTGGCAGAGACCCAGAATTTAGCTATTCGAGATTTTTAGAAAGAATCCATGCTACTCAATTACATTGCCCAACATGACATTTTTCCATCTGTGTTTGCTAGTCTTTGAAGATAAATGTTAAGAGTCGGATTTTATGTACATCATTAGAAAAAGAAATTGTAGGAGAGGGATAATGCATGGAAGGGGATCTTTATGGCCAATAAATACATGAACCTGGATTTTATTCTAATACTCCACAAGACTTGACACTTAACAATGGATAAATCAATAGCACATGAAAAGCAATTAAAACCTAAGTGAACTCCAGCATAAGCTGGTATAGTACACATAATTCATGATTGCAAACAAGGCAGAGAATGGTATGACGGTAATAGGATAAAGAAAAATACAAAAATGGAAAAATGTTCTCATTAAGCTATACTAAAAACTGCCCAGGATTACTTACATAGCATGACCTGCTGCACTCAGTGAGAGTCAAAGTTAATGTTTTACGGGATTGCTACAGACCTGGCCTCACATGCCAAGAGCTATTGAAAGTCAAATGATTTTAAAAATCCACAAACTTTTAAAATGCAAATAATTTATCCAATTAACTTTTGGTTCAATTTCTTTCCATAGTATTTTGAAATATGTTGAACTCTAATAAAACAAGGTTAAAATTAAAATAAACACAAAAGATCTCTCATCTGTTGGTCTTCAAATGCTGTGTTGCCTATTCTTATCATGCCCATTTTAAAGATGAAAATGCAAAGTCTATGTCTATTTTTATTTTATAACTACAGTGACTTTCTTACTTATCTAGCAGTGTACAGCACATAACCCTAGTGCAGTCATCCCACACTGTCCATAGAGGATTGGTTCCAGGACCACCTTGTGGATACCAAAATACATGAATACCCAATATATGATATAAAACAGCATAGATTTGCATGTAACCTATGAACATCTTCCTGTATACATCAATCATCTCTAGGTTACTTATAATACCTAATATAATGTAAAAGTTATGTGAATAGTTTTTTATAGTGTATTGCTTTTATATTTGTGTTTTTCTTGTTGTATTTTATTTTTTTCCAAATATTTTTGATATATCCATGGATGAATCTATGGATATGGAATCCACACATAGAGAGGGCCAACTGTACTTAATGGCTTAAAGCAATAATCACGTATTGTTTCAAAGATTCTGAGGGTCAAGAATACTGGCACAGCTTAGCCGAGCATTCCTAGTTGAGGTCTCATGAAGTTGAAATCAATCTGTCAACTGTAGTGTGCTGACTGGGGTTTGACTTGACTGGAGTTTAAGGATTGCTTGTGAGAAGGTTCCCACATACTGTTATTATCAGGAGTCCTCAGTTCCTTGCTGACTGTTTACTAGAAGCCCTCAGTTCCTAATCATGTGGGCGGAAAGCCACAGAGATGCCTGAAAGTCCTCAAATTATGGCAGCTGGCTTCCAACAAAACAAATGACTTTAGAGAGAGAATATGAGAAAGTGAGAGAAGCTAAAGTGGATTTTATAACTTAACCTCAAAAGTGCCATATTCTATTGATCTCACAGAACCACCTGGTTACAGTATGTGAGGGATTACCCAAAAGTGAATTTCAAGAGACTCGGATAATTGGGGGCCATCCTAATTACTGACTACTACAGTGACAGGATCAAACAAATATTTTGCACTGAGAAAAAGCATATCACAAATTGTGAACTAACCAATTATCCTAAATCCAATAAGGATTAAAAAAGGAGAAATAATGTGATCCATGTATTTGAACAACTAATCTATAAAGATATCAAATCACATGGTAAATGAGAGCTGAGTTAATTCTAAACTTTGCTGTTCTTCCTTCTTTGAAGTATAGAGAGCTAAGGTTAACTACATACACACACACACCGCCTCACACACACACTCACTTCAAATATTTAGTTTGACAAAGGTGTTCCACTGCTATTTCTAGGTATTCAGATTGCATTTTACTTGACAGAAATTAATTTCACAACAGATATCAAAATTTAAGGTGATTTTTATGAATAAATCAGATAATTTCAATGGCAAATCAATAAAAAATAGAAACATCTCAAAGTAAATAATATAAGCAGAAGAAATAATGCACACATACACACACACACTCTCTCTCCCTCTCTCTCTCTCTCTCTCTTCCTCCCTCCCTACCAAACCATCTTCTCTGTGGCATGTCGAACAATGGTCCGCTAAAGATGGTCATGTTCTAATCTCTGGGACATATGAATCTGTTAAATTACATGGATAAAAGGAATTTAGGTTGCAGATAGAGTTAAGGTTATTAGTCAACTGACATTAAAGACATTATTCTGGATTATGCATTTAGTCCCAATTTAATCTCAAGGATTCCTATAACTGGAAGAGGGTGGTGAAAGGAGTCAGAGTGATACTATATTAAAAGAGCTTGACCCACTGTTGCTGATTTTCAAGATGGAAGAAAGAGGCCGTGAGTCAGAAAGGTGGGAGCCCTCCACTAGCTAGAAAGACAAAGAAGTGACTCACATCCAGAACCTACAGAAAAGAATGCAGCCGGCTAACACCTTCACTTTATACTAGTGAGACCTACGTTGGATTTCTAACTTATATAACTGTAAGCTAAATTTGTAGCTTTTATGCCATTCAATGTGGAGTAATTTGTTACAGCAACAATAGAAAATTAACACACTCCTCCAAACAGTAACCAACTAAATGCAAATAAAATGAGATCACATTTTTATCAAGTTTGTAAAAATTTGAAAGACTAAAAATACTCATTGTTGAAAGAAATGTGGGGAAGGAAAACTTTATGTTCCCATGTTATAATATTTTCTTATGAGTGTAATTTGATATACGATTTGGGAATATGTGTATTTCAGTGAGAAGCTATAACCACAAAACTTATAATAGCTCCTGTTCCATCACGGTGCCTACAGGACAATATACAAAATGGCTGGTCTCACTACCTTTCCTCTTGTTTTCAAAAGGGGGAAAAAGTCCTTGTAACACCAACAGAACTTTCCACTTGTGCTTGAATTCCATTTACCTCACCCTCAGGAGGGCTTTGTACCTTCAGTTCTTTGCTGTCCTTCCTGTGCTATCATTCTCTCCCTCTATACTGATATCCTCATCCATGTCAAAATCTTTTAGTTTTGCCTGCCTGTCTTAAAAAATTCTTTTTTTTTACACTACTGATGCTCTTTTCTTAGCTCAAACTTACTCCTCCTCATCAAAACCCTTCACAAAATAATTTTCTAGCCTGATATTTCAGCTTCTTTACCTCTCATTCACCATTTTAAAAAATTAATTTCATTTTGAAGCTTTAAAATATAATAATTTAAAAATTATTTGATATATACATGCAATTTTATGTAAATGTATTTATTTAAGCATAAATATAATCATATACTTCATTTATTTTCCCCCATAAGTGTTCTTTTCCTGGATTCTTTCCCCTTGTCTCCTTCATCCACATTAGCTCATTAAAAAAGAAAGCACAGCTGTGCCTGTCAGTCTATGCATATGTGTGTTTCTGCAAGGTAAGTATCTACATACTTGTATGTCATATTATGTACTCACAAAAAAATGGTTAAACCATGATAATTGACTTGAGGATTTCCCATAGATATTGCTGGGCAAGAAAAGAAAAATGAATAAAAATGTATTTAATATGACTGTCTTCTTTGTAAAATGGTGAAAAAATATGCATGCATATATACATATATGTATATTCACAAAACATAAAACATATTATTTCACTGTTTATATGTATATATAGTTACACTGCATATATATAGTTACACTGCATATATAGTTACACTGTTTATATGTATATATAGTTACACTGCATACTTTATAGATAAATATATATTTGCTGTATTTGCCTGTAGACTAAATTGCCAGGAATAGGATTGTTGTGATGGAAGGTATCGAGGATACATGCATTTTTTTGTAGACATTTCTAGATTACTTCCTGAAGAGTCTATGATACTATATTTCCACTAGCAACATACGAGCCCTTTCCAACACATCACTTTCAAGAATAGGTGACATAGCACTTGTTGATTTTTACTAGTCTGATGGATGCAAAGATTTATACAGCTATTTTTCCTTTTATATTTTCATGAGCGGGATGAACATTTTTTCTCACACATTTATTTGTCAAATATTTATTGTTCTAAAGTGTTATTTAGTTTTATGTTTTGCGCACTTTTATTTGTCAAATTGGTGCTTTGTCGATTATAAATATTAATACATTATCTTCTGTGTTACTTTTTTTCTAGCTTTGTTGGTAGTCTAATGATTTTGTAATTGACTCTTGCACACATTAAAAATTTTTATTATAGTTGAATATATCTAACTTTACCTTTGTAGGATTAAGAGTAAACTTGTAATCTTAAAATTTAGAGATTTCAAATTTAGCTAAGGTTTCCCCTTCCCATAGCCGGCGGTATCATCATATTTTATGAAATGTCCTATTTATTTTCTTCCTGAATTGACCTATCAAGAATACCACATATTGTGTTCTCATAATTTCAAGAATTTATTTATAGATTCCTCATTCTGTTCCTCTGGACTACTTGTTTATTTTGAGACACAGAATAAATGATTTGATTGCATAGATTTGTTAGAACAGTATGATGTGATGTTTAGTTAGATAAGTTCCCTTCTCGCTACTCTTTTTTATTTCTTTCTTGGTTAGTCTCTGGTATTCTTCCATAGAAATGTTAACATCATTTTATCCATTCAGATCCCATTACTATGCCTTTTAGGATTGTAATTGGAATGGCAACACATTTCTTGTTACATCAGAAAGAATTGATATTTTTGCTAGCTGAAGTCTTCTCATTCGGAATTTGTTATTTCTTCCTGTTGTCCATATCATATATACATTTACATATGTATGTCTTATCTGAATATATATGAAATAAATATATTTAGAAAGATATATATGAAAGAATAGTATCTTTCATAGAGTTCCTGGGCCATTTAATATTATCCAAAAGTGTTAATAGTTTTCAAGAGTCCTATAGTTTTGTTGCTATTCAAATGGAATATTATTTCATGTTTTCATTTTAGATACTTTTTCACTGAACAGAGAGAAACAGACTATTGGTTTATGAATATTTATATTGAATCTAGCCACTAGCCAAGGTATCATTAATTTTTATTGTTTTATTTCTCGTTTCTATCACTCAAGTTTTTTATGCATATTATTAGCAAAAAAAAAAAAAGAGAAAAAAATGTTGCTATTGCAATTTTTCTGGTGATTACAACAGGGATTTACTATTTTAAGTAATAAAATGCCTTACTACATTTTGTAAAATATCTTAGTAAGCAGTAAATAATAATGAGATATCTCTGCCAAGTTTCTGGCTTTATTTTGCATGGCTTTTGAATTTCAATAGTTAGCACAGTATTTGCTATTGATTTGGGATAAAAATCAATTATTACATTTATTTAAGAAATGTTTATTATGATTAAATTTTTACAGGTATGACTACATTTTGTGTTGCCTTTTCAACAGTATCTGATATCATTTTCTTTAATTCATTTATATTTTTTATTATATGTTACTTCCTGATACTAAACTGTCCTTGTTTCCTAGATTAAAGCCTTATTTTCTCATAGCATTATTCTTCTAACATCTTGATGAATTCCTTTTAGTGAGATTGTAATTATGGTTTTTTTGTTCCTATTTTTTGAAGAGTTTCTTAACTATCCTTCATTGAGTTTTATTGTTTAAAATTGTTTCAAATTATTTATCTATCACTACAATCCTATAAATTAGTATATAGATTTTCTTTTTTGAGCTACTTCTAATCAAGTTTCATTAATACTGTCTGGCAGTTTTATCTCTTATGGCCAAGAGTTATTTAAGTAATATTAGAATTAGTGGATCTTTGGTCTTGATGTTATTTTTACTGATAGGACTTCAACAGATTGTTTTTAAAGATAAATAGTCTAATTAGGTATTTGGTTTATTGAAGGTTAATTTGGTTAACTTACTTCTTTCAGAAAATTATCCATTTCCTTGGCAATCATTCATTCACTTTTCTCTCACCAAAAAATTGCATGTGGAATTATCTTATAATTATTTTAGTCAGACCAATATATCTTGCTTTTTGTTTTCTAAGCGTGTTTATTTTTGCCTTAATCTTTTATATTTTAATCAGGCTTATGCTTTTTAAAAGTGCATTTATCAATTTAAACTCCTGGTGTTTAAATTTCTTTATCCTCCAATTCATTATTATCAATTTATGTAATTGGTTGACAGCTGAGCAATAATTAATCAATTCCTTCATCAAGATGACGAGAATTTTAACCTAACAAAGCACTCACATACTTTGAAGTAGGAGGGAGAATGATGAATGAGAGAAGGCAAGCTGTGATGAGTGGTGTAGACAGTGCATAGGGTGGTGGAATGAGATGAAGGTAGGTGAGATGTAGCAAAGCCAGACTATGCAAATACATATAAATTATCAAGGTTATTTACTTCATGCTAATAGCAAGGGGAAATCTATTAAAGATTTCAAGCAGAAAATGGCATGATCCTATTTGTATTTCAAAAATATTTTTATTGATATGTGGGGTACAGTTTTAACCTGTTTTAAGACTTCATGAAAGTATAAGACTTCCTGGAAAGCAGCCAAAATGTGATGATTTAACTAGTATGAAAGCTATAAAAATAGAAAGGAGGTAATAGTTTGAAAGTTATACAAGAAGTGAAATAAATACCACGTATTTTGTGTGCATATTTAGTTTAATAGAGAGAGGGATTCCAATAACAACTTTGCAATCTCTGGTTTCTGTGAAAGGATAGTGGTGGCTTCATTCTTGGAGAGGAAAGAGCTGGAAGACAAGGACAGAGAAGGAGTATCACTCACTGTTTATGATCATGTTGAGTTTCCAATCCCCTTATTATAATCAAATAGAAAAAAGTAAGTAAAGCAGTTTCACATATGGATTTGGGTCTCAAAGAAAAAATCTAGCTTGGAAATACACATTTGTAAAATATTATCACTAATGTCATCAATATGTATAATAATGAAAAGTTAAAATTAGATTGACAATTAATAGGAAATCAGTCAAATAAAAAATGGTCATTTATGGAAACCATTTAGAATTATGATGAAATCTGCATTTAACAACAAATTACTTTGCTGACATATTACTATCATTTGAAATAGTAAATTATGGAATAGTATGGTCTGAAGTTTTGTAATAATTCCTTATTTATAAACATTAGTTTTTAAATGGATATACAGAATTACATTTACTTGTAAGCCTTAATTCGCATTATTTCAATGACGAAGTATGATTATACTTCTTTGTATAATTAAGGTTCCTTCAAGGATTAGAAAAGTTGATTGCATTGGTTCAGACTCTCCTTGCAACTTAACTTTATTAAATTTCCAGCTTGACCAATGGAGGCAGTATATTCCGTACTAAATGCATTAGCATTAATTTTTCAATTTGACTCTGCTATCTACTCACTCTACAGTTATGGCATTCTTCTTAATCTCTATAAACTTTCATTTTTTTTCATTTGTGGACTAAGGATTAACTAACTTTAAAATACAGTAAAATATTTGGACATTTAGAATGTGATAGATAATCCCCAAACCAGAATAAATGTGACAGTGTTTTATTCTATAGAAATGGAAACTGAACTTTAAAAGAAACTTAACACTAGTAAGTGATGAGACTGGAACTTGAATACAAGTCTCCTAAATCTTGCCTGGCACAGTGGCTACTTTCTGAAACTAATCAAAATGATACCCAGGTCCTCTCACCTTCACTGGCCCCATCCAAAGCCCTGGGAGTGGTCAAGCATTGTGTCCACATAACAGTGTTATTTATAGATTTTGCAAAAGTATCTTAACTGTAATCATTTTTAATGCTGGATTTTTTTTTTTCAACTTTAGCTATCACTCCATTACATTTTCCATGTTGTTAGGTGTCAAGTGTCTTTGGAATGGTCAGGGACATTTTTGGCAATCAGCTACGAGGTCATTGAGTTGAATTACATTTAGTTGGGCTCCAGAAATGTATCGACATGATTTGCACTCCCCTATATGAGTAGTTACTGTGGCCATTTGAAAGCAGGGATGGCTTCAGAGAGTAAACTAATGACTTCTTTTTTTATTCATACAAAACCTGTCTAGTATTCTTTGTTCTACACTATGTTAAAAATACCTTCAGTGAGGTCCTTCTCCTTATCTGTATTTAAATCTAACAAATTAGATATAGAAAACAATCATATTCGATAACCCTGTTTTTACTTTACTATCCTAAGCATTATGGCTACAAAGAGGAATTCAACAAGGTTTCTTCCTTTAAGATATCCAAATCTGAGAGAAAGAGATTTTAAAATAAAATAAAGCAATATAACATGATGGATGCTCCAATTGCGATGATATGATCAAAAGTCTATAGGAGCAATATAAAAGGAAGCCGCAAATCTGGCCCAAAAGTTGTGGACAATTCAGAGTGAATGTCATATAAATTGAGGCAGAATAGGAGCAAAGCCATTTAAGACAGAAAACAATATTACCCAAGGCATGAAAGAATTACAAATAGGTACTTTAAACACAGTTTAGGGAAATGGCCGAAAGTTTATAGATTTCTTTCATGAATTAGCTGGTTTATTTTTATTTGTGGTATGTACTAGACCAGACATTGCTTCATTATACAATTATGATAAAATCTATTTCATGATCAACAGAGTATTTAAGGTACTTGCATCTCTTTAAAAGAGAAATAGGAAGTATACATACAGTACAGGGAGGGGAAAATAAGCTTGTTTTTCTGAACTGTTTCAGTTCAATAATTAAAGGCAATCTCAATACCTGTCTTTGGAGAATCAACCTCTCTAGAAAAAAAGACTATTGTTTCCTGTACCATTGAAATATAATTTCCAGTTTTCAGGAAACTCAATTGAAATAACTGTAGATTATTTGCTTGGCTAATCAAGAAACATCATACTGAAACAATTTTATGTTTTTATTTTGTAACATAAACCAACACGATGTACTTTGCAAATTATATTATGATTTAATTTTAGAAAATCATATTATCTCTTAATAATGAATTTTGTCATCTGCTTATGTCAAACTTGGAAGCAGACTAGTATTAAAGGCTATATGTTTAAAGTAAGTATTTGAAAACAAAGTCACTTGAAAATGATTTTATCTTCATTTATGATTATCATAATTGCATACAATTCATGTTTCTGCATCAATTGCATAATTGTAAACAAGTGATATATTTCTATATTTCATTTGAAATACATAATCTTTCTATTCTCTAAGTAAATCTTGCAATACAAAATTCTTCTTCCATGTCTATCTATGATGAGATATCAGAAATCGTGGTTATGAACATGAAAACTGTTTCTTCTAAATCTTGAGCTTCTAAGCATCGTCAGATTTTCAGTGGCACTACAACAAACATGCCACTTGAATTGCATTTTTTATATATACTTACTTTTTATGTTGACTTTGTAGCCTTATTTTATGTTAAAACCATTTTATCTATATAAACCTGAATTCTATACCATCATAAATGGTGTAGCTTTTCACAGCAGTGCACTTCTGAGTATTCTATCATTGTTGGAATAGTTACTTTACAAATTAAATGTATGATATGGTAACTTTAGGTGACTCATGAATGAATTCATGCAAAATTATTTTAAATTCAAAGTGCCAGTGATTTTTGAAATCCATTTTGGAGATATAATGCACTATAAAATCTTAAGATAGAGAATCAAGTGCTTCTGCTCTAAAAACTTCCTTAAACATTGTCACATAAGCTGAACATTAAGTCACCAAATTTATTGGGCTCTATTAATATGGTAGAGAACTGATATTGAAGTAGATACAGTGACCATACTGTGGTAGACAATGAATCCAGGCATATTTATTTTTCCAAGTTAAATTTAATCTCTTTTTCATTTTTATTTTCTTATATTATTGAACTATATTTCTTTTCTTTTCTTTTCCTTTCTTTTCTCTTCTTTTCTTTTCTTTTCTTTTCTTTTCTTATCTTTTCTTTCTTTCTTTCTTTTTTTTTTTTTTTGAGACAGGGTCTTGCTCTGTCACCCAGGCTGGAGTGCAGTGGTGTGATCTCGGCTCACTGCAAGCTCCGCCTCCCGGGTTCACGCCATTCTCCTGCCTCAGTCTCCTGAGTAGCTAGGACTACAGGCACCTGCCACCACACCCGGCTAATTTTTTTGTATTTTTAGTAGAGACAGGGTTTCACCGTGTTAGCCAGGATGGTCTCGATCTCCTGACCTCGTGATCCACCCTCCTCAGCCTCCCAAAGTGCTGAGATTACAGGCGTGAGCGACTGCGCCCGGCCAGAACTATATTTCTTATATAATATAACTACACTGAATTTTTTCATGCTATTAAAACATTAGGCTGAATTAAGTAAAACACATTTTTCCCCAAATAATTTTCAAGATAAAAATATGAGCCTGGTGCAGTGGCACACGCCTATAATCCCAGCGGTTTGGGAGGCTGAGGCGGGTGGATCACTTGAGGTCAGAAGTTTGAGACGAGCTTGACCAACATGGTGAAACCCCATCTCTACTAAAATTACAAAAATTAGCCGGGTGTGGTGGTGCATGCCTGTAATCCCGGCTACTCAGGAGGCTGAGGCGGGAGAACCACTTGAACCCGGGAGGTGGAGGTTGCAGTGAGCCGTGATTGGTTCAGTATTATCCTGGATATGCCTGTGAGGGTGTATTAGTTCATTCTTTGGCTGCCATGAAGAAATACTCAATACTGGGTAATTTATAAAGAAAAGAGGTTTAATTGACTCATAGTTCTGTAAGGCTGAGGAGGCCTCGGGAAACTTACAATCATGGCATAAGGCACCTCTTCACAGGGTGGCAGGAGAGAGAATGAGTGCCAGCAGGAGAAATGCCAGACTCTTATAAAACCATCAGATCTCGTGGAACTCACTCACTATCACGAGAACAGCATGTGGGAAATCGCCCCCTGATCTGATCACCCCCATCTAATCCTGCCCTTGACATGTGAGGATTACAATTCAAGATGAAATTTTGGGTGGGGACAGAGCCAAACCACATCAGAGGGTATTGCTGGGTGAGATCACATTGGAATCAGTAGACTGAATAAAGAAAATTGCCTTTCCTAATGTGGGTGGGCCTCATTCAACCAACTGAAGGTCTGAATAGAACAAAAAGGCAAAGTAAAAGAGAATTTGCCCTCTCTGCCTGACTACAGAGCTGGAACATCAGTCCTCTGCCTTCAGACTAGGACTCAGACTAAAACTTACGCTATCAACTCTCCTGGTTTTCAGGTGTTCAAACTCAGACTGGAGCTATACCATTGGCTCTCCTGCCTCTCCATTTTGCCAACTGAAGATCCTGGGATTCTGGGAGAGATGAGATTTTGTGTAACCTGTCCTAGCTTCCTTGGATTTGGGGCTTAACAGTACATGGTAATAAATTTTGTATTTGCTTCCCTTTATCTTTTCTGTATGCTTTGCAGAAGCCTTACCTAATAAACTGTCTAGTCCAGTTCAGAAAAGTTTATTTATATTTCAGTTGAGCACCATTGGTGCAATTATTAGTTAACTTTAAAGAAATCATAAGCTATAAGTTTAGAAAAAGGAAAGGAGACTATTTCTTATAAAGGGCTACAGCCTGCATAGTGGCCATTCCACAGGTTGGAAAGCATGCCTTCAGCCAAGACCAGAGACACAGTCCTTTGAAGGAGAAGGTGTTAGGGTAGAAGCTATATGCTGAACAGTTTGGCCAAACATGCATATTCAATAGGGTACAGGAGGAGCTATGTATATTCATGAAGGTGGTCCTGACACAGCTTATTGAACAAACCTGTGTGAAACATATGACCTCTGTTCATTTCAGGTTGGAGACTCAGCTCTTAGATGTATTAGGCCCTATATTTCAAAAGTTTTGCTTGTTTGTTTGTTTGTTTGTTTGTTTTTTAGGACACAAAGACATGCAAGTGCATAGTCTGTGTAAATCAGCCAGCACTAGTCCATGGTTGATGGTCTCCTTTCCAGGGGAAAGTTATTAACATCAATCTCTTATCTAACCAGAGCTGTAGTTATGGCTGGAGAACAGGGGTTTAGTTAGTCAGTGTCTGCCAGTGAATGTGCTACAGTTGTTTCAATATTGCTTATCTTGAGGCCAGTCCTTGTTTTGCTGTTGGAAAAAAAAAAAGAAAAATATTGTGGCAGTTACAACATAGTTTATTCTTTAAGTGTAGGAGTAGGTGACTTAGCTCTTGCCTGTCATGGCCTTAGGTCCTATTTATAATTTGGCATCTTATTGTTACAAAGAGTCTGCTTTGTCAGTCTTATAATTTCTATTTTAACATTAAAGCTGGTCACTTGTTTTGTCTAAACCATAGAAGAGAGAGGGTATAACGAGGCATGTCTGACCCCCTGTCCTGTTACGGCCAAAAAAACCTCAGTTTAAAGGTTTTTTTCTGGGGTTGCCTTGGCCAAGAGGGTGTCCATTTAGTCAGTGGGTAGGTTGGGGACAGTCTGAGATTTTCTGTTTAATTCGCATGCTACTGTAGGTGAATAAATCATGGAATTTTAAGAATACTGTGTATGTATAAGCCTAAGTCTCACAAAGGAAGACAATTCACTCCAGATGATTTAAATTAAAAAGATCTAGCAGAACATGGTCATTTCTGTCCACGTTCCACTGGTCAAGTCAGGTTACACGGCAAAACCTGAAATGAATAGTGTCTGAAAATATACTCTACCATTGGGGAAATGTGTCAAGGGTAAAGAGAAAAATATAAATAAGGATGCAAATGACTACAAACAGTTTCCACCTATTTTTCCTACGTGCAATTATAAACAAGTTAATGACTTGTAAATACGAGCTGATGCCTCTTGCCAAGAGTTTCTTTCTGGCACATGTACCAAGAATTGAAACTGTCATGTGTATATTTCAACATCACAAAGTAGTGTTGATTTGTTTTCCAGAATGGTTTTACCAATATACATCTTTTATGTCTGCCTGGAGTTTTTGTCAAACATCAGGGCAAAAATGACATGCTATTTCTTATTTTACTTGAATTTTCCACGAGTATGTATTCAGGTTGATCTTTTTTTTTTTCAAATACATATTGCCCTTTTGACAAATTGATTGAAAGTAAAATATGCTAGAAAGTAAAGAAGTTTTTTCAAAGAGTGAAAAAAAGATTTTAGTAAGCAATTTTAAACAGCTGACTTTATTGTTGGCATCTAGTTTTACACATTTGTAAACAATCAAACCCTGCCTAATGGTAAAACAGTGAAGACTCTGAGTAATTTGGCTATATTATTCTCGAGGAAAAAAAAAAAAATCAGGCACAGAGTTTGCTTATTGCCTGGTAGTATTTAATACATCATCCCTCATTGATTCATCCTCAAAATACTCATTGAGCTCCCACTATGTGCCCATCAAATTCTAACTGCTAAAAAACAGCAGTGAACAAGTAAATAACACAACCAAGCAGCATAACTTAAAACAATATAGATTTTAACATATAGCATGTAGAGGTGATAGCTATTCTGGAAAAAAATTTAAAAAATGGAGATAAGGATTTTGGGGGTAGAGATGGGAGTAGAGACTCACAAATTAAATAGAATGTCAACGACAGCCTGATGACTTCAATGAAACCCTTGAAGAAGGTGCAAGGGTGAACAATTTGAAGATAGGAAGAAATAACTTTGCAAAAGTAGAAACAGTGCGAGGACCCGGAGGTGTAAAAGTACCTGGTGTGGTCAAAGAATAGTAGGGTTGGAGCACAGGAATAGAAGAAAACTGTAGATGATGAGATTAAGGATATAAGGATGATTAGATTCCAGTAAAATGTTTAATCTAGGTCATACTCCTAGACTGAGTGAGATGGGAAGACTTTGGAACATTTTCAGCAAAGGAGTGAACTTACTTGACACAACTGTTAACAGCATCTTTCTGGCTGTTGAGACAGAGTATATAGAATTACAAGAGTAGAAGCAAAAGACCAATTAGAATCATATTATGATAATGCAGGCATGTGATGAAGATGGAATGGACTAGTGGCAGCAGTGGTGGTGGTGAGGATTTGTCAAATAATAAAAATATTCTGCAGGGAAAGCCAACCTGATTTTCTAATGGCTTCAATATAAGGCATGATAAGTACGAAGAAGCTAAAGGATAATTCTGTGTGTTTCTGCCTGAGCAAATGCAATAACAGAATTGTCTGTAATGAATAAAGGAAATGTTGAAGGAGAAGTACATTTAGGTAGAGATATTATCTGTTCATTTTTAGGTATTATAATTAAAGTATCTGTTGGATATTTAGATGGCGATACAGTTGAGAGTTGGTTACATACATTTGAATTTTAGGGCACCATCCAGGATTGAGTTAAATAGAAAAGGGTTTCAAGGACTCTACCATGAAGCATTTTAAGAGGTTCAGAACAGGAACTGAGGAGAAAATAGGGATGCAATAGCTAGTGAGATAATGGGTCATTCATTAAATCTTACTGAGACTTTTTAAGATTGTTGAAAGGCCAGGTAGTGATGTCATGGTTAAAATAATCTAATTTCCAGTTGCTTTGAGAATCAGTGGTTTTTTATTTATCGTAAGGGTCCAGAAAACTCTCTCCCCGCTTTTAGACAACTTTATCCTACCTAAATATGCATTATACTTGCATCTCTTGTACTTCATTCTTCTCTTCCACTTCCTCTGTCACTACTCAGTAAAGTGATGCCTTTCTGTTTTTGTTTATTATGCCTTTTTCCAGCTCTGAGAAATTCTTTCAAAAAGTTATTCATTTGTTCTTATCACAAGGTAGTCAAGGTTAATAACTTCTTGAAAGCAATTCTAGAGTTCTTTTTATGTACGCATGCACATGCACATGCACACTACAGCAGCACGCATTTAATTCCATACCTTATTTTTAATCTACTAGTTTAGGTTTCCTAAAGACAATTTGCCTCTCTAGTATGATAGAAAGCACCACTGCTTTGTTTTGCCTTAAGAAAATATAGTAACATTACTTTGAATTTAATGAAATCTCTTTGCCTCACAGCTCATCCATGGCCTGCACATGAGTTTCACTTGTGTAATTTTAGTGTGTGGCCCTTTCACAATTTATTATATAGAGAAATGGCCTTGAGTTCCTGTTTACTGTTACTGTTTAGCCCTGAGAGCTGACAATATGATGACCATTTGTTCACCTTCAATCTCCAATCGTTCTCCCATTTTATTTCCCTCCACAACGCTACTCTTATGCTCAATATTCAAACATATTTTTATGAGGGATACCCCATTATTAAAGTCTAAAATTAGTAAAGTAGAGGTAAAAGTGTATTGTCAGTAATTTTTATATAAATTTTTTTAAATACTTGCATACATATCATGTTATTGCTTAGATATATAAGTGGACCAAGATTTCTCAGTCTTTTGGCCCTTTTGGCCCAGGGAAATAAACATATTCATTTATTTTCCTCAGTCACTTATTATGAGATTCTATGAGACTAGAATTTTTATCGGAACATAATCTGTTACCTGAATTTGAGAGAATCATGATCAGTTACCTTGTCCTCTCTTTTTTCCCTAAGTTTTAATTCAAGGATAACAATCAAAGTGCAGGTGGTTTCGTGTAGATTAATGATCATTCAGGAGAAATCCGTGTCCCTGGGACAAATGTCTAATCATTCATCCTATAGAAATGTAAGGTACATAAGGCATTATCATCACCATCAACTGGCAATTCGTTTTTCGCTCAAGTAATTGCTTACTTTATTTCAAGTTGAAGAAAGGTCTAAGGTGGACATTTTGTAGGCAGACGAGCTCTATTAATTTCCTAACCAAAGAAATATCACATAAGAAAAAAAATCCTGAGCAGTGAGTTGTATGAATTTGACTCAAATGAAAGGAATTTTAAATTCAGGTAAGTACACTGTTGAGAGCATGTTAAATGTTCTCCATTGCCCGCCAGTCTTGTATGTTTGGGCTACTGCTTATTTTTTAATGAATGTGTTGTTAGTCAAAAAATATTTTGATTCTTTATTAGATTTTATCAGGCTAACTATATCTAATTATAATGCCCTGAAATGGCGAATTTATTTTGAGAATAAGCTTAAGTCAACTTCACAAGGAATAGGCCTTTTTCTGGGTGGGTGGTCAGTTGCTGTCCTGAAATTAGAATTGAAATCAAACTTTCACATCGCAACACAAATATTTTCAAATAAAAATATAAGGGTACATGTGGAAAATCACTCCATGCTTTCTTTTATCCATCATATGCATCTATTGAACACCTAGTAAGTTCTAGGCACTCTTCTAGACACAGGGAAGATGACTGTGAAAAAAAAAGTCACTCGTGTCCTCCAGTGTCTATGTCATTATGAAAAACAATGGCTTAAATAATACACACATTAATAACATAGAAAACACTGCAAGGTTCTGGATATTAGCCCTTTGTCAGATGGGTAGATTGTAAAAATTTTCTCCTATTCTGTAGGTTGCCTGTCACAAAAAAAAAAAAAAACAAATAACACCATCAAAAAACAGGCAAAGTGTAATCCCAGCACTTTGGGAGGCCGAGACGGGCGGATCACGAGGTCAGGAGGTCGAGACCATCCTGGCTAACACGGTGAAACCCCGTCTCTACTAAAAAAAATACAAAAAACTAGCTGGGCGAGGTGGCAGGCGCCTGTAGTCCCAGCTACTCGGGAGGCTGAGGCAGGAGAATGGCGTAAACTCGGGAGACGGAGCTTGCAGTGAGCTGAGATCCGGCCACTGCACTCCAGCCTGGGTGACAGAGCGAGACTCCGTCTCAAAAAATAAAATAAATAAAATAAATAAAATAAATTAAAATAAAATAAAATAAACAGGCAAAGGATATGAACAGACCCTTCTCAAAAGAAGACATTTATGCAGCTAACAGACACACGAAAAAATGCTCATCATCACTCACCATCAAAGAAATGCAAATCAAAACCACAATGAGATACCATCTCACACCAGTTAGAATGGTGATCACTAAAAAGTCAGGAAACAACATGTGCTGGAGAGGATGTGGAGAAATAGGAACACTTTTACACTGTTGGTGGGACTGTAAACTAGGTCAACCATTGTGGAAGACAGTGTGATGATTCCTCAAGGATCTAGAACTAGGAATACCATATGACCCAGCCATCCCATTACTAGGTATATACCCAAAGGATTATAAAGCATGCTACTATAAAGACACATGCACACATGTGTTTATTGTGGCACTATTCACAATAGCAAAGACTTGGAACCAACCCAAATGTCCATCAATGACAGACTGGATTAAGAAAATGTGGCCCATATACACCATGGAATACTATGTAGTCATAAAAAAGGATAAATTCTTGTCCCTTGTAGGGACATGGATGAAGCTGGAATCCATCATTCTGAGCAAACTGTCACAAGGACAGAACACCAAACACCACATGTTCTCACTCATAGGTGGGAATTGAACAATGAGAACACTTGTACACAGGAAGGGTAGCATCACACACCAGGGCCTGTCGTGGGGTGGGGGGAGGGGGGAGGGATAGCATTAGGAGATATACCTAATGTAAATGACAAGTTAATGGGTGCAGCACACCAACATGGCACATGTATACATATGTAACAAACCTGCATGTTATGCACATGTACCCTAGAACTTAAAGTATAATTTTAAAAAAGAAAAGGAAAGAAAACACTGCAAGGGATTGAAAAGTTCCATGTGTGAAGTCAAAGTGCACGTATAAAAACAAATCAGGAAGTGACTTCTGGTGGAGTGCAATCCTAGATAGGTGGATGAGAGAGGGTTTTCTGAGATGACATTTGAGTATTCCTAAAAGATGTGAATGAGCAGTCCATGTAAAAAATTCCTAAAGGTTGTAAATGAAGTAGAAGATTGCAGGAAGATGGAGCAGCAAGTACAGAAGTCTTAAGATAATAAAGTATTTGGCATAGTCAATAAAGAATGTTAGCCAGTTGGAGGAGAGTAAGCAAAGGGAGTGTGTTGGAGATGACTTTGGATGGACACACTGGGGAAGATTGTTTAAACCCTTGGACACCACAGTAAGAGTTTGATTCTTCTTCTGAGTCTTATGGGGAGATATTGGAGAGTTTTCTGTAGGGTACAACAGAAAATCTTTTTTAAAAAGATTTCTCATGCTGCTGACCTCCTTGTCTAAACTCGTCAGGCTCCTTTGAGTCCTCTTCTTGACTAAGCCTCAACCTTGGCCTATTAAACTACAAACTCTCAGTACAAATGATTTTGTCCACACTTTGCCTACTGCAACCCACACACACATACACACACAAAGAGATGTGAACAAACACAAGCACAGTTTCTGATAGTTCAAGGTATGTCCTTAGGAAGGCAAAGTGGGCTCCCTTAAGCACCCTGCGGGAAAACTAAGTTTGCTAAAAGAATATAAAGTTTGTTCCAGCTAACACCTGAAGACAGGGTCCTTGTCTCAGTGTCTGTGGAAGAGCAGCAGCCTAACTCTACAATAAAGAGCCAGTTCGCAAACGTACACGGCCCAATCACATTGGCGAACCCCTGCTTTTTGCTTTTCAAACATTCTCATTTTTGGCCGGGCACGGTGGCTCCGGCCTGTAATCCCAGCACTTTGGGAGGCTGAGGCGGGCGGATCACAGGTCAGGAGATGGACACCATCCTGGCTAACAGGGTGAAACCCCATCTCTACTAAAAGTACAAAAAAGTAGCTGGGCGTGGTGGCAGGCGCTTGTAGTCCCAGCTACTCAGGAAACAGAGGCCGGAGAATCACTTGAACCCGGGAGGCAAAGGTTGCAGTGAGCCAAGATCGCACCACTGCACTCTACCCTGAGTGACAGAGCAAGACTCCATCCCAAAAATAAATAGATAAATAAATAAATAAATAAATAAATAAAATTAAAAATAAAAACCCCATTTTCCTGACACTGCTCAAGCCCCAGCAGAGACATTGGTGTTGCTGCTCCCTATTTCCTCATTTTCCCTTTAAAATGTCTAGTCATTTTTGCACAAATCCAAGTTGAGTTCAGCTTATGGTGTACTCTCTTCCCTGTTGCAATAGTAATTACTGCATAAATCTATCCTTACCACCTTAGTGTCTGGCTCTGTTTATCTTTGACATTGCTTGAAGGACAAAATAACTGTAAGCAAGTAAGCATTGAATTAGACACAAGAAGCTAATGAGGTAGTCTAAGAAAGACTAATAAAAGTTGTAATAGTACAAGTGGTGGAAAGTCTCTAGATCCTGATGTATTTTGAAGAAAACGTGGGCAGAATTTGATGACGCATTGGATAAGAAAAAATTTTGTGCTTTTAATTTTTACCTATTTTTATTGTCCATAGAATTTTTACACTGAGTAGAAAATATTATTTTTAATTTTACTGAAGTCTAATTTACATTACTTTTTTTTTTTTTTTTTTTTTTTGAGATAGAATCTCGCTCTGTTGCCAGGCTGGAGGGCAGTGGCACGATGTCAGCTCACCGCAACCTCTGACTTCCTGGTTCAAGCGATTCTCCTGCCTCAGCCTCCAGAGTAGCTGAGATTACAGGCATTTACCACCACGCCCAGCTAATTTTTGTATTTTTGTATTTTTGGTAGAGATGGGGTTTCACCATGGTGGCCAGGATGGTCTCGATCTCCTGACCTCATGATCTGCCTGCTTTGGCCTCCCAAAGTGCTGGGATTACAGGCGTGAGCCGCCATGACCGGCTTACATGACATTTTAATAAATAAATTTATAACCCACATTCTATTTTTTCTTAAGATGGAGTCTCACTCTGTTCACAGGCTGGAGTGCAGTGGCGTGTGTGTGTCTAGGGGCTCACTGCAACCTCCGCCTCCCCGGTGCAAGTGATTCTCCTGCCTCAGACTCCAGATTAGATGGGACTACAGGCGCCCACCACCGAGCCCTGCTAATATTTTTGTATTTTTTGTAGAGACAGTGGGTTTACCATGTTGGCCAGGGTGGTCTCAAACTCCTTACCTCAAGGAATCCGCTTGCCTTGGCCTCTTAAACTGCTGGGATTACAGGCATGAACCATTGCGCCCAGCCTTGTAACCCACATTCTTTGCAACATTTCTATCACCCTTGAATGTTCCTTTGTGCTCCTTGTCTTCCCCAGCTCCCACCTCAAACAAGTAGACAACCACTTTTCTAATTTCTTTCACTATTTATTAGGATTACTTCTAGAACTTCATACGAATTGAATCATAAAGTAGATACTCTTGTACATGTTTTCTTTCATTGAGCATAATGCTTTTGAGATTCATCCATGCTGTTTTATGTTTTAGTAGTATATTTGATTTTATTGCTGAGTGTTCTAGACTAAATATTCATTTCCCTCCAAAGGGTATATGTTGTGGATTTACACCCCAGGGTCATAGGATTAGGAAGCAGGACCTTTGCAAAGGAATTAGGTTTAAATAAAGTCATTGAGGGTGAGCCCCCATGATGGGATTAGTACCCTTATAGGAGAAAGAAACCTCAGAGCTTCGTCTTTCTTCCATGTAAAAATACAGCAAGAAGGCAGACGTCTTCAAGCCAGGAAGAGGACGCTCTGAAAACTCAACCATGCTGCCACCCTGATCTTCAGCTTTCCAGACTGGAGAACCTTTGACTTGGACTGAATACAAAAGACAAATATTCTATTTTCCACTCTGCATTTAAATTTTGAGGCTGGTAACCTCAGATGTGCCTCTCGAAGTAAGCCTAAGTCTAGACATTGTTTCCTCTTACCCAAATAGTTACATGGGTAAAGATTACAGGCCTTTATAAGTGAAAGAGAATGACTATGTGAGTCCTTCTGTTAGGAAAAGTGAAGACGTGCTCAGGTATTCCTCCCATGGGGGACAGAAGTTCAAGAGATTTAGTTGTGGAGGAGCCAGAAGAAGAAATAAGTGACTAGATGATAAACTTGCAAAAGATTGCTTGGAGAATTTACACTACATAACCCTATAGTAAACCCTGTTGTATTGGTTTAAAGGTAGACAAATGGATCAATGAAAGAAAGCAGAGAATGCAGCAATAAACCCCTAATTACATAATCAATTAACTTTTGGCAAAAGTTGTTAAAGTGATTTAATGAGAATAAGAAAGTTCTTTGAACAGATGGCACAGAAAAATTGGATATCTATAAAACATAAAACTTGACCAGACTTCATATCAAACACAAAAATTAAGTTGAGATGGGTCATACACCTAAATGTAAAAGTTAAAAGAAACAATCTTCTAGGGGAAAAGAAGAGAATATCTTAATAAACTTGGAGTGGGTAAAGTTTTTTTGACAGAATATGGGCTAGAGCAGCAGTCTTCAACCTTTTTGGCACTAGTGACCAGTTTTGTGAAATGTACTTTTTCCATGGAGAGCAATAGTGGGGGAGGGATGGTTAAGGGATGAAACTGTTCCACTTCAGATCTTCAGGCATTAGATTCTCATAAGGAGCACGCAACCTACATCCCTCACATGTGCAGTTCACAACAGTGTACACTCTCGTATGAGCATCTAATGCCACCATTGATCTGATAGGAGGCAGAGCTCAGGTGGTAATGCTTGCTCGCTCGTGGCTCACTACCTGCTGTGCGGTCCAGTTCCTAACAGGCCATGAACCAGTTCCAGTCTGTGGACCTGGGGGTTGGGGACCCTTGGGCTAGAGTATATATATATATGTGATTAAAGATTTTATTTTGACTATATAAATAATCCACAATTCAATGATAAAAAGACAACAACTGAGTAAACATACAACAGATGTAAGTGGGCACAAATGAAGGAATATAAATGACTCCAAGCACGTGAAAAAAATGTTCAACATTAGTCGTCACTAGCATGCAAATTAAAACCACAATAAGATACTCCTTCTCACCTAAAAGAATGACTGAAATTCAAAGATCTGGCAATATCAGGCGTTTGTGTATGTGAAACAACTGAAATTCTCATACACTGCTGGTGAGTGACAATACAACCACTTAGGAAATAATTCTGGTGGTTTCTCATATAGTTAAATGTATGTTTGCCCTATGACCTGACAACTCCACATCTATATATTTACAAAGGAAAAATTAAAACATGTACAAGAAAAGACTTATACAAGGTGTATATAACATCTTTATTCATAATAAGCCCATAATAGAAATAATTTAAATGTTCATCAAAGAAAGAATGGATAAACACATCACATTGTGTTAAATCCATACAATGTAGTTAGATCCAGCATCTTAGTTCGGGCTTCTTAACAAAATGCCATAGACTGGTTGGCTTACAACAACAGAAGATTTTATCGCATTTCTCCCCGT